>NW_024058178.1:0-64619 GCF_016432855.1 Salvelinus namaycush
GGGAGGAGTCAGAGGAAGAGAGAGACAGAGGAGAAAGGGAGGAGTCAGAGAGAGAGAGACAGAGGAGAAGGGAGGAGTCAGAGGAAGAGAGAGACAGAAGAAAGGGAGGAGTCAGAGGAAGAGAGAGACAGAGGAGAAAGGGAGGAGTCAGAGGAGAGAGAGACAGAGGAGAAAGGGAGGAGTCAGAGGAAGAGAGACAGGAGAAAGGGAGGAGTCAGAGGAAGAGAGAGACAGGAGAAAGGGAGGAGTCAGAGGAAGAGAGAGACAGAGGAGTAAGGGAGGAGTCAGAGGAAGAGAGAGTCAGAGGAGAAAGGGAGGAGTCAGAGGAAGAGAGAACAGAGGTTAAATGAACATCAACATGACCTTTCATGATGTGATGGGAAGACAGGCTTATCGTTGGTATGGTGCAACAACACACATGTGTACATACACTATATATACAAAAGTATGTGGACACCCCTTCAAATTAGTGGATTCTATTTCAGCCACACCAACAACCACGTGTACACACACTCTCTCGTATACCCTTTCTCTCCCCTACCTTCCCTTTCTCTCTACCTTAGCCTCTCTCCCCTCCCCTCCTCTCTCCTCTCCACTTCTCTCTCCTCTACCCTCCTCTCTCACCTCCCCTCCTCTCTCCTCTCCACTTCTCTCTCCTCTCCACTTCTCTCTCCTCTACCCTCCTCTCTCCCCTCCCCTACTCTCTCCTCTCCACTTCTCTCTCCTCTAACCTCCTCTCTCCCCTACCCTACTCTCTCCTCTCCACTTCTCTCTCATCTACCCTCCTCTCTCCTCTACCCTCCTCTCTCCCCTACCCTCCTCTCTCCTCTCCACTTCTCTCTCCTCTACCCTACTCTCTCCTCTCCACTTCTCTCTCCTCTCCACTTCTCTCTCCTCTACCCTCCTCTCTCCTCTACCCTCCTCTCTCCTCTACCCTCCTCTCTCCTCTACCCTCCTCTCTCCTCTACCCTACTCTCTCCTCTTCCCTTTCTCTCTCCTCTACCCTCCTCTCTCCTCTATCCTCCTCTCTCCTCTTCCCTTTCTCTCTCCTCTACCCTCCTCTCTCCTCTACCCTCCTCTCTCCTCTACCCTCCTCTCTCCTCCACCCTCCTCTCTCCTCTACCCTCCTCTCTCCTCTACCCTCCTCTCTCCTCTACCCTCCTCTCTCCCCCACCCTCCTCTCTCCTCTCCACTTCTCTCTCCCCTACCCTACTCTCTCCCCTACCCTACTCTCTCCTCTCCACTTCTCTCTCCCCAACCCTCCATTCTCCCCTCCCTTTCTCTCTCCTCTTCCCTTTCTCTCTCCCCTACCCTCCTCTCTCCCTACCCTCCTCTCTCTTTCTCCTCCTCCTCAAATTTCTCTCCCCACCCCTCCTCTCTCTCTCTCTTTCTCTCTCCCTCTCTCTCTTCTTGACGTATAGTGTTGGACCTGTTGATCTTGACTCAGCTCATAGACCTCTATCATCTACGCCCCTCCCTTCTCCTACTCTAACATAACACCAATATAATATATACTCTCATTCATTTACATAGAGACAGATACAATCAATCATTGACACACTGAATATACAACAGTCAGATGCATGACACCATCACAACTTAACTGACATTAGTGCCTGTCCCCAGATGGACAGTTAGGCTACAGTAAAGTACATTTACAGGTGATCACATCATTGTCCTGCTTTGAGACACATTTTTACTGTCTGCTTCCAGTTGAATGTTATTTTACTAGCCCTGCAAATGGTAACATATCTTACAATATCAAAACATATCTCAGTAACTGTCACAAGTGTATAACAGCATCCTACCTGTGCTCCAGAACAGGGTCATCAGTACCACTACAGGTATCATATCTGTCTCTAACTGGGGCTCCACTGACATATACAGTCTACTGTCATAAGGTTTGGACTGAAGAGTGGAACATACTGCTCGGCTATATGACTTCTATCTCATTACGTCCTAACTTCAATGATGTGAGATAAACTTCTTAGCATCTTATCTTGGATCAGTGGTTGAACACACTACAGCAAACTGATATGTTAAAAAAACTCCACAGGAAACTGCTGATAGAGCAGCAAAGTTACACATAGTGTGTCCTATAATATCAGCTCTAACTTTCTACTGCTTGAGTTCACCTCTTATAGAATATTGGCTTAATGTTCCAGCACCTCAATATAAACAGTACCAGCACCCAAAATGAGTACTGATGAGGTCTCATGTTAGAGCAGGAGAAGGGGGGATGTGGTGTAGAAGCTAGAGGTCTGTTACACAAGTCAACTCAACAGGCCTGATGCTATATGTCAGGGTCAGGCTGGGCTGGGACAAGAGAGGAACAGGTTACTGGTTATGATGACATCACTGGTGAGAAGTCAGTGATAAAAAGATGAAGGGGAGAGGAAGGAGGAGAGGAGAGGGGGGAGAGGTGGAGAAAAGAGGAGAGAGAGAAGAGGAGGATGGGAGAAAGGGAGAGGAGAGGGAGGAGAGGTGGAGAAAAGAGGAGAGAGAGAAGAGGAGGATGGGAGAAAGGGGAGAGGAGAGGCGAGGCGAGGCGAGGCGAGGCGAGGCGAGGCGAGGCGAGGAGAGGAGAGGAGAGGCGAGGAGAGGAGAGGAGAGGAGAGGAGAGGATCAAATGTATTTATAAAGCCCTTCTTACATCAGCTGATATCTCAAAGTGCTGTACAGAAACGCAGCATAAAACCTCAAACAGTAAGCAATGCAGGTGTAGAAGCACGGTGGCTAGGAAAAACTCCCTAGAATAGCCAGAACCTAGGAAGAAACCTAGAGAGGAACCAGGCTATGAGGGGTGGCTAGTCCTCTTCTGGCTGTGCCGGGTGGAGATTATAACAGAACATGGCCAAGATGTTCAAATGTTCATAGATGACCAGCAGGGTCAAATAATAATAATCACAGTGGATGTCGAGGGTGCAACAGGTCAGCACCTCATGAGAAAATGTCAGTTGGCTTTTCGTAGCCGATCATTCAGAGTTTCTCTACCGCTCCTGCTGTCTCTAGAGAGTTGAAAACAGCAGGTCTGGGACAGGTAGCACGTCCGGTGAACAGGTCAGGGTTCCATAGCCGCAGGCAGAACAGTTGAAACTGGAGCAGCAGCACGGCCAGGTGGACTGGGGACAGCAAGGAGTCATCAGACCAGGTAGTCCTGTGGCATGATCCTAGGGCTCAGGTCCTCCAAGAGAGAGAAAAAAAGAGAAAGAAAGAGAGAATTAGAGAGAGCATACTTAAATTCACACAGGACACCGGATAAGACAGCAGAAATACTACAGATATAACAGACTGAACCTAGCCCCTCGACACAAAAACTACTGCAGCATAAATACTGGAGGCTGAGACAGGAGCGGTCGGGAGACACTGTGGCCCCATCCGACGATACCCCCGTACAGGGCAAAACAGGCAGGATATAACTGCCAATGTTCTGTCTGTCTCTGTCTGCCAGCCAGCCAGCCATCTGCAGAATATACACTAAATCACCAAAAGTATGTGGACACCTGCTGTTCAAACATCTCAATCCAAAATCATGGGCATTTGCATGGAGTTGGTCCCCTCGTTGCTGCTATAACAGCCTCCACTCTTCTGGGAAGGTTTTCCACTATATGTTGAAACATTGCTGCGGGGACTTGCTTCCATTCAGCCACAAGAGCATTAGTGAGGTCGGGCACTGATGTTGGGCGATTAGACCTGGCTCACAGTCGGCGTTCCAATTCATCCCAAAGGCGTTCGACGTTGTTGAGGTAAGGGATTTGTGAAATTCTTCCACACCAATCTCGACTAACCATTCATGTCGCTTTATGTACAGGGGCATTGTCATGCTGAAACAGGAAAGGGCCTTCCCCAAACTGTTGCCACAAAGTTGGAAGCCTAGATTCCTCTAGAATGTCATTCTATGCTGTAGCATTGAGATGTCCCTTCACTGGATCTAAGGGGCATAGCCCGAACCATGAAAAACAACCCCAGACCATTATTCCTCCTCCACCAAACTTTACAGTGGGCACAATGCATTGGGGCAGGTAGCATTCTCCTGGCATCCGCCAAACCCAGATTAGTCCGTCGGATTGCTAGAAGGTGAAGCATAATTCCTCACTCCAGAGAATACGTTTCCACTGCTCCAGAGTCCAATGGCAGCTAGCTTTACACCACTTAAGCCTACACTTGGCATTGCACATGGTGATCTTAGGCTTGTATGCAGCTGCTCGGCCCTGGAAACCCATTTCATGAAGCTCCTGACAAACAGTTTCTGGCGCTGATGTTGCTTCCAGAGGCAGTTTGGAACTTGTTAGTGAGTGTTGCAACCAAGTACAGATGATTTTTACACGTTACACGCTTCAGCACTCGGCGGTCCCGTTCTGTGAACTTGTGTGGCCCACTACTTCTTGGCTGAGCCGTTGTTGGTCCTAGATGTTTCCACTTCTCAGTAACAGCACTTACAGTTGACCGGGGAAGCTCTAGCAGGTCAGAAACTTGACAAACTGACTTGTTGGAAAGGTGCCATCTTATGACGGTGCCACGTTGAAAGTTACTGAGATCTTCAGTAAAGCCATTCTACTGCCAATGTTTGTCTACGGAGATTGCATGGCTGTGTGCTTAATTTTAAACACCTGTCAGCAACTGGTGTGGCTGAAATGGCCCAATCTACTAATTTGAAGGGGTGTCCACATACTATTGTATATATAGTGTATTCCCCAGCTGTCTGGTCCAGGAGAATATCACCTGTGATGCTGTCTGATCCAGGAGAATATCACCTGTGATGCTGTCTGATCCAGGAGAATATCACCTGTGATGCTGTCTGGTCCAGGAGAATATCACCTGTGATGCTGTCTGGTCCAGGAGAATATCACCTGTGATGCTGTCTGGTCCAGTAGAATATCACCTATGATGCTGTCTGGTCCAGGAGAATATCACCTGTGATGCTGTCTGGTCCAGGAGAATATCACCTGTGATGCTGTCTGGTCCAGGAGAATATCACCTGTGATGCTGTCTGGTCCAGGAGAATATCACCTGTGATGCTGTCTGGTCCAGGAGAATATCACCTGTTATGGTTTTGGTCCAGGAGAATATCACCTGTGATGCTGACTGGTCCAGGAGAATATCACCTGTGATGCTGTCTGGTCCAGAAGAATATCACCTGTGATGCTGTCTGGTCCAGGAGAATATCACCTGTTATGGTTTTGGTCCAGGAGAAAATCACCTGTGATGCTGTCTGGTCCAGGAGAATATCACCTGTGATGCTGTCTGGTCCAGGAGAATATCACTTGTGATGCTGTCTGGTCCAGGAGAATATCACCTGTGATGCTGTCTGGTCCAGGATAATATCACCTGTGATGCTGTCTGGTCCAGGAGAATATCACCTGTGATGCTGTCTGGTCCAGGAGAATATCACCTGTGATGCTGTCTGGTCCAGGAGAATATCACCTGTTATGGTTTTGGTCCAGGAGAATATCACCTGTGATGCTGACTGGTCCAGGAGAATATCACCTGTGATGCTGTCGGGTCCAGGAGAATATCACCTGTGATGCTGTCTGGTCCAGAAGAATATCACCTGTGATGCTGTCTGGTCCAGGAGAATATCACCTGTTATGGTTTTGGTCCAGGAGAAAATCACCTGTGATGCTGTCTGGTCCAGGAGAATATCACCTGTGATGCTGTCTGGTCCAGGAGAATATCACCTGTGATGCTGTCTGGTCCAGGAGAATATCACTTGTGATGCTGTCTGGTCCAGGAGAATATCACCTGTGATGCTGTCTGGTCCAGGAGAATATCGCCTGTGAGGCGGCAGGGTAGTGGTTAGAATGTTATGTAAGGATCAGACTGTATAGACTATATTACATGTATTTAGTGTATTATTGGGGCGGCAGGGTAGTGGTTAGAATGTTATGTAAGGATCAGACTGTATAGACTATATTACATGTATTTAGTGTATTATTGGGGCGGCAGGGTAGCCTAGTGGTTAGAATGTTATGTAAGGATCAGACTGTATAGGCTATATTACATGTATTTAGTGTATTATTGGGGCGGCAGGGTAGTGGTTAGAATGTTATGTAAGGATCAGACTGTATAGGCTATATTACATGTATTTAGTGTATTATTGGGGCGGCAGGGTAGCCTAGTGGTTAGAATGTTATGTAAGGATCAGACTGTATAGACTATATTACATGTATTTAATGTATTATTGGGGCGGGAGGGTAGTGGTTAGAATGTTATGTAAGGATCAGACTGTATAGGCTATATTACATGTATTTAGTGTATTATTGGGGCGGCAGGGTAGCCTAGTGGTTAGAATGTTATGTAAGGATCAGACTGTATAAAAGCCAAGTACTAAGAATGAAGAGTCAGTTCTTCCATGGAATTGTTCGGCTTTGTTACTGTTTGTAATAAAGTCTAATTGAATTCACAAGTTCCGGTATTGTTGAAATATTTGATTCAATATTTTCCACAACAGTTAATGTGTCTAGACTGCAAGAACTTTGAAATTAAGTTGTTTTCAAGTCATCTTAACAACAACCCGAAAATAAATATTTTAAACTTTCAACTAAAACCAAACGTATATTTGACGTGGGGTATAGTCTTCTTTTCAACGTCTTTTCAATTACATTTAGCTAGGTGGTATAGCCCAATGTCAAAACACAGTTTTAAAGTCTCCAAATCAATAACCAATATGCAGAAACAGTTTGTGATATTGAAAACCTAAACATAAAATATACTATCTGCACAAACATCTGCAACAATAATCATATTACTTGTATTTTTTAAAACAAGCACCTTTTAAAATGCACAAGCACCAGAAACACTGTTGTTTTGACAAGTAGCAATAAATCACTGATATCAATTAGGGGGAAATCAGGTTGTATGTGCTGTTGAAACTAACACAACTAAACAAACACATGGAAATGGGAGATATATTTTACCTCACTGGTTAGAGGACAACCTGCAGAAGACAGTCAGCTACATTTTGGAGTGATGCCTTTCAATTTAGAGGTCGCTAAACAAAGGAACGCAACAGTTATTTTTCATCACTCATCGATATCATGTTGAAATCATTTGCGTGAGAGTGGGGAGATGAGGTTGCATGTCATGTTAAAACTAACAGCTCAAAAACCAGATGGAATCTGGGAATAATGTGAACATCACTGGTTAGAGGACAACTTGTAGAAAACATCTAGGTACATTTTGATTCAAGTGGGTCATCAATGCTGTAAGTGTAACACAGCTCTTTTTTTGTTAGTCACTTTTTGTTACATCACATAAATAGTACTGGATTAATAGCCTGGATTTTCCCCCTGAGGTTAATATCCATATCATGCTGAAATCAATAGAACAGGGGGCAAACGTTTAGTGTTCTACATTATGACATTATTAAAATACTCCTTCTACAATGTTAAAACATTCTACATAGTGACATCATTAAAATACTCCTACTACAATGTTAAAACATTCTACATTGTGACATCATTAAAATACTCCTACTACAATGTTAAAACATTCTACATTGTGACATCATTAAAATACTCCTACTACAATGTGAAAACAAGTTACATTGTGACATCATTAAAATACTCCTACTACAATGTGAAAACAATCTACATTGTGACATCATTAAAATACTCCTACTACAATGTGAAAACATTCTACATTGTGACATCATTAAAATACTCCTACTACAATGTTAAAACATTCTACATTGTGACATAATTTCATTGATATCATGAAACAACTCCTTCATGTATGTATTTTCTGATGTTTGATCAGAGATCTTTTATCAGAGTATCGCTTGTCACATTGATCACAGCTATGAGGTTTCTCTCCTGGGTGTGTTCTCTGGTGTATAGTCATATAGCTAGATGTAGTAAAACTCTTCCCACATTGATCACAGCTATAAGGTTTCTCTCCTGTGTGTGTTCTCTGGTGTATAGTCATATAGCTAGATGTAGTAAAGCTCTCCCCACATTGACCACAGCTATAAGATTTCTCTCCTGTGTGTGTTCTCTGGTGTACAATCAGATGGCTAGATGTAGTAAAACTTTTCCCACATTGATCACAGCTATAAGGTTTCTCTCCTGTGTGTGTTCTCTGGTGTATAATCCGATGGCTGGATGTAGTAAAACTCTTCCCACATTAATCACAGCTATACGATTTCTCTCCTGTGTGTGTTCTCTGGTGTGATACCAGGTTGCTTGACTGAGTAAAACTCTTCCCACATTGATCACAGCTGTAAGGTTTCTCTCCTGAGTGTTTTCTCTGGTGCGATAAGAGGCTGCTTGACTGAGTAAAACTCTTCCCACATTGATCACAGCTATACGATTTGTCTCCTGTGTGTGTTCTCTGGTGTACAATCCGATGGCTAGATGTAGTAAAAGTCTTTCCACATTGATCACAGCTATAAGGTTTCTCTCCTGTGTGAATTCTCATGTGTACTTTTAGTGAATTTGATCTTAAGTAACTCTTCCCACAGTCAGAGCAGCAGTGAGATTTCTTCCCTGTGGGTCTCCTCTGGTGTTTCTTGAGGTGTTCTGATCGGGAGGGACTCTTCTCTGCCTCATCAGTTTCATAATGTTGTTGAGGCTCCCCAGAGGATCCACGATAGTCACGTCTCTCTCCTGTGTGAACAACAAGTCAGACAGATGGTTAAAGGCCCACAACAGCAGAAATCCACTGTAAAAGGTGATGCCAACAGCATAGCCATGATATTGTACAACAATTGACGTCTGTAATGAATGTTAAAATTATTTTACAATTGTCTTAAGACAGTCAAGTGAGCAACAATAGTTATATTAAATCAAATGTATTTATATAGCCCTTCTTACATCAGCTGATATCTCAAAGTGCAGTACAGAAACCCAGCCTAAAACCCCAAACAGCAAGCAATGCAGGTGTAGAAGCAGGGTGGCTAGGAAAAACTCCCTAGAAAGGCCGAAACCTAGAGAGGAACCAGGCTATGAGGGGTGGCCAGTCCTCTTCTGGCTGTGCCGGGTGGAGATTATAACAGAACATGGCCAAGATGTTCAAATGTTCATAAATGACCAGCATGGTCAAATAATAATAACAGTAGTCGAGGGTGCAGCAAGTCAGCACCTCAGGAGTAAATGTCAGTTGGCTTTTCATAGAGAGTATCATTAAGAGTATCTCTACAGCTCCTGCGGTCTCTAGAGAGTTGAAAACAGCAGGTTTTAGTATTTGATTTTTTCCCGTCCTAGAACATATACAGCAACACCTCCCCCATTGGCATTCCTGTCTTTTATGTAGATGTTATATCCCTGTATTGCTCCTGCTGTATCAAAGGAATGATCTAAGTGAGTGTCAGAGGTGGCCAGTATATGAATGTTATCCGATGTTAACAAGGTATTGATTTCATGAACCTTATTTCTAAGGCCACATATATGAATAAGGGCCATTCCTTCCTCTTTCCTGGGCAGCTGACTGAGAAAACAAATACAAATGAAAACATTGTTTGGCTACTAGTCAGTCATTTTAAAGAGCTGATTGGGTCTCTACTTGACACCAACAAACACCCCATAATATCTGTCCCTCTGTCCTTCCTACATGGTGACAAACAGTTCAGCAGATGTTTAGTCCTCCATAACTGGCTAGGAGACTATTGCAGCTCTGAGGGTGTAACATTTATTGTCAGGAGGGAGAGAGATGACTCAAGGACTACCGCCCAGCACCAAGCCTAGTTTAAAACTATCATTTTGACCTTATGGATGGCCAGTCCTCGTATTCATAGTGTAGTGAATTCAGGGGGTAGCCCTGAGCTGAACTCAAACCTGGTCCAGCGAATGTCAAGCCAACACTTTATAACTGTTACGCCAAGATGTCTGAACTTCTTGATGAGGTCGCTAGGTTTTGGGTTAAGGTTGCTACAATAGCTTTCTCTATGAATGTGAGAGTGATTACATTTCTCCAGCCCCCATCCCTCAGCTGTTTACCAAACCAAGTCTCAGGCAGGCATTTTGTTGCTGTTTAAATCCCAGGTTGTCCCTTTAAAAAAGCCAAATCAATCAACCAACCAATCTGCAGTTCAAAACAATAACAAAGATGTCATTCCACCACTGTTTTGGTCATAAGATGTGGATGGGGCTGGAGAAATGTAACTACTCTCAAATTCATAGACAGACCTATGGATGCAAGGACTGACCATCGATGATATCAACATTATAGTTTTAACCACGTTGAAGCTATACAGTGTTGGTTTACTATGTTTCTAAACATTGGCGTAAAAAAAGCTTGTTTGGGGTTCTGATGGGGTACAACAGTTGAACTAAGCTCATGAGGCATGTGTTATATTCTTCAAGAATCAATGGCTATGAATAAATAATATAAATGTAGCAATTGCATATTTCCCCTTTAACACCACACATCAGTTCAACAACTGCAGAGTTTGTTCCTCTGTTTTTAAGACAGTACTTACTAGTGTTAATCACGGCCCGGTTTCTCAAAACCATCTTACGGAGAAGTTCACCGTTAGAACCATAGGAGGCCTTAAGATGCCTTTGGGAAACCGGGCCCAGATGTCCAGTTTCCTCCTCTTCGTCCTCCTCCTCCTTTTTCGATGTGACAGTCATCTCCCCCTCCTCTTTCACTCCAAAAACTGCATCCTCCTCTCTCTCCGCCTCCTCTTCTTTTACTGTAACATCCTCCCCCTCCTCTTTCACTCTGAACGCGTCTTCCTTTTCTTCCACAGAAACGTCTTTCTCTTCTTCTTTCACGGTAACAGCCTCACCCTCTACTTGTTTTTGTATTGTAACATCCTTCTCTTCCTCCTCCTCTTTCAGGAGAGCTTCTTTCTCCGTCCAGAAGACCTCTTTTTTAGCAGGAGGAGAGTAGCTTAGTGAACTCATGGTCGGGGATGTTCGCTAGCTAGCATTAGCGACTAGCCTAGTTCTAAGCTAATTTAGCAAACCAGCTAGCTGACAAACAACGTAATTATATAATTAAATGGGCCAACAAGCACATACGACAGAAGTGTGTTTAAAACACAGCGACTAATATACACCATAACAGTGTAAAGAGAGTGAATGTTGTAGCTATGTTTGCTAGAAAGCTACCGAGGTGTCTGACGAACTGTTGTTGTTGAAGGAGCGTCCCGTCCACTAGATTATACGTCACACTGGCAGCATCGCCTGAACCTAAAAGACGCACATCGCCATCTGCTGCCTGGAGTGGGCAACGCAGTTGAGGAACCAAAAGTTTATTTTTCATGTATTTCATAAAAGTTGATTATTATATTAAGTCGTTCAAATAAAAGCATGTGTTGATTGAGTCGTTTTTAATGAGTGCTAATTTAAAACAAACTTTAGACCCACTACATATTTGCATTGAACCACACTTCTGACATGGATCATTTTGACCCCAGAGACATATATTTTATCAGAGCCGAAATGTGGTTAATTTAATTCTTCATGACTTTGTCAATCAACTTGTTCTTAATATATCTAAATCATGGTTTAGTGTTTCTGTATCAATATGGACTTTTAACAAACTCAAATCCTTTGGAGTAATTTTGACTCCAGCCAAAAGTACCTTTGATAAATAGGACGTTAATTTCAAAATCAAATCACATTTTATTGGTCACATACACGTGTTAAGCAAATGTTATTGCGGGTGTAGCAAAATGCTTGTGGTTCTAGCTCCGACAGTGCAGTAATATCTAACAATTTCACAACATATACCCAATACACACAAATCAAAGTATTTGAATGTAGGTTTCTCTGTAGACATGATCCATCCCACCAGAGGGTGGAGGGGCACCTGTATCAGTGGTTTTGACCAGATAGACACCTGCAGACACACAGTATAGTGCCTCCCATGTACTCTCCTAAGATTGGACTTTTCTATACCACGTATCACATGACTGTGTACAAAACTGTCAATGGTAGAAAACTCTGCCATCGGTAGAAAACACTGCCAGGGTAATACAGTGCATTCGTTAAGTATTCAGACCCCTTCACTTTTTCCACATTTAGTTACATTACAGCCTCATTCTAAAATTGAAGATTTTTTCCCCTCATCAATCTACACACAATACCCCAAAATTATAAACCAAAAACAGATTTGACATTTTTTCAAATGTATTTACTTAAGTATTCAGACCCTTTGCTTTGAGACTCGAAATTGAGCTCAGATGCATCCTGATGCCATTGATCATCCTTGAGATGTTTCTACAACTTGATTGGAGTCCACCTGTGGTAAATTCAATTGATTAGACATGATTTGGAAAGGCACACACCTGTCTATATAAGGTCCCACAGTTTACAGTGCATGTCAGAGCAAAAACCAAGCCATGAGGTCAAAGGAATTGTCCGTAGAGCTCTGAGACAGGATTGTGTCGAGGCAAAGATCTGGGGAAAGGTACCAAAAAATGTCTGCAGCATTGACGGTCCCCAAGAACACAATGGCCGCCATCATTCTTAAATGGAAGAAGTTTGGAACCACCAATACTCTTTCTAGAACTGGCCGCCCGGCCAAACTGATAAATCGGGGGAGAAGGTCCTTGGTCAGGGAGGTGAACAAGAACCCGATGTTCACTCTGACAGAGCTTCAGATTTCCTCTGTGGAGACGGGAGAACCTTCCAGAAGGACAACCATCTCTGCAGCACTCCACCAGTCAGGCCTTAATGTAGCAATGATTAAATTGTCAACATTTATTTCAATGGACAATTCTGTGAACTGTTCTGTGAAAGGTGTCGGCTAGAGATGACTTGCAGGAGCTTGCAGGGATTTGTAGTCTTGCATGTCGTCTACTTTGATGCTAATTAGCATTTTCAAATCCGAGAATAAAGAGAGACAAATATATTGATAAAAGTATTTGTATTTAGTATAGATCCCATTTAGTTCCTGCCAAGGCAGCAGCTACTCTTCCTGGGGTTTATTATGGATCCCCATTAGTTCCTGCCAAGGTAGCAGCTACTCTTCCTGGGGTTTATTATGGATCCCCGTTAGTTCCTGCCAAGGCAGCAGCTACTCTTCCTGGGGTTTATTATGGATCCCCATTAGTTCCTGCCAAGGCAGCAGCTCCTCTTCCTGGGGTCCAGCAAAATTAAAGGCAGTTATACAATTTTAAAAACATCACAATAAATTCACAAAAAATAGTGCACTAACATTACACAAAGTGAAGTCTGACAGCCCAAACAAAAACACAAATTCTCAGTCAGAAACACAAGTCAGAACACAGCCTCTCGATTCTCTCATGTGTTTTCAGGTTCTCTGACTGGGAAAAGGTCTTTCCACAATGAGAGCAGTGGTATGTCTTCTCCTCCTGTGTATTTGTATGTATTCTTTCATGCTCTTTCAGGTACCTTAACCGGGTAAATCTCTCTCCACACTGGGAGCAGCGGTACATCTTCTTACCTGTGTGTGTCCTCTCATGCTTGTTCAGGTTTCCTACCTGGCCAAAACTCTTTCCACAATGGGAACATTGGAAAAGCTTTTCCCCTGTGTGTCCCCTCTCATGCGTTTGCAGGCTCCCTAACTGGGTAAACGTCATTCCACATTGGGAACAGTGGTAAGGCTTCTCTCCAGTGTGTATTCTCTTATGTGTTCTCAGGCTCCCTAACTGAGTAAAACTCTTTCCACACTGGGAGCAGTGATGTCGTCCTGCTGGTTTGGACGTCTCGGGGTCTGGTTTCCCTGAAGGACTCTTCCTGCTGTCAGAAGGAGAGTCTGGTCTCTCTCCTGTCAAAGACAAACAGATGATTTAATTAAACAGAGACCTGAATGAAACCTCCACATGATAAAACTTCCTATGACGTATAATCTAGACTAGATCCCTCAATCACCTGAAGTCAGTTTTCACAAGTATTATTAAAGTGACTACAAAATGCAGGTCTCTGTGTGGTTCTTAGTCAGAGAGGCCTATAGTCAGTATGGTCAGGAGGAGTTGAGGAGTCTGGTTGCCTTTTACAAGGAGCTCTTGACTAAGGCATAATTACACCAGAGGAAGTCCTGTCAGAGTACTCCCAGTACAAGAGATTTAACCAGGGCCCATCAGCTGGCCTGTCAATGTCCTGCAGTCAGGTGTGTACTAGGATAATGTTACCAATGTCATAAACGTGAGCTGTATATTTTGGTAAAATTACACAACACATAATTGAAAGAAACAAAATTGCTCAAGGCACATTATACATAATTGAATGAAGCAAGAATAAATAATTTGTTAATGTTATGAAAGAACCTCCACTGAGGGAGGTCTCCTTGGTTCTTCCTGTCTCCACTGACAAAGGTCTCCTTGGTTCTTCCTGTCTCCACTGAGGGAGGTCTCCTTGGTTCTTCCTGTCTCCACTGAGGGAGGTCTCCTTGGTTCTTCCTGTCTCCACTGACAAAGGTCTCCTTGGTTCTTCCTGTCTCCACTGAGGGAGGTCTCCTTGGTGCTTCCTGTCTCCACTGACAAAGGTCTCCTTGGTTCTTCCTGTCTCCACTGACGGAGGCCTCTTTGGTGCTTCCTGTCTCCTCTGACGGACGTCTCCTTGGTGCTTCCTGTCTCCACTGACGGAGGTCTCCTTGGTGCTTCCTGTCTCCACTGAGGGAGGCCTCCTTGGTGCTTCCTGTCTCCAGTGACGGAGGCCTCCTTGGTGCTTCCTGTCTCCACTGACAGAGACCTCCTTGGTGCTTCCTGTCTCCACTGACAGAGGCCTCCTTGGTGCTTCCTGTCTCCACTGACGAAGGTCTCCTTGGTGCTTCCTGTCTCCACTGACGGATGCCTCCTTGGTTCTTCCTGTCTCCACTGACGGAGAGGTCTCCTCGGTGCTTCCTGTCTCCACTGACGGATGCCTCCTTGGTTCTTCCTGTCTCCACTGACGGAGGTCTCCTTGGTTCTTCCTGTCTCCACTGACGAAGGTCTACTTGATCACACAAACCCACACGTACAGTTGAAGTCGGAAGTTTACATACACTTAGGTGGAAGCCATTAAAACTCATTTTTCAACCACTCCACAAAATTCTTGTTAACAAACTATAGTTTTGGCAAGTCGGTTAGGACATCTACTTTGTGCATGACACAAGTCATTTTCCCAACAATTGTTTACAGACAGATTATTTCACTTATAATTCACTGTCTCACAATTCCAGTGGGTCAGAAGTTTACATACACTAAGTTGACTGTGCCTTTAAACAGCTTGGAAAATTCCAGAATATTATGTCATGGCTTTAGAAGCTTCTGATAGGCTAATTGACATCATTTGACATCATTTAAGTCAATTGGAGGTGTACCTGTGGATGTATTTCAAGGCCTACCTTCAAACTCAGTGTCTCTTCACTTGACATCACAGGAAAATCAAAAGAAAATCAGCCAAGATCTCAGAAAAAAAAATTGTAGACCTCCACAAGTCTGGTTCATCCTTGGGAGCAATTTCCAAACACCTGAAGGTATCACGTTCATCTGTACAAACAATAGTACGCAGGTATAAACACCGTGGGACCACACAGCCATCATACCGCTCAGGAAGGAGACGCGTTCTGTCTCCTAGAGATTAATATACTTTGGTGCGAAAAGTGCAAATCAATCCCAGAACAACAACAAATGACCTTGTGATGATGCTGGAGGAAACAGGTACAAAAGTATCTATATCCACAGTAAAACGAGTCCTATATCGACATAACCTGAAAAGCCACTCAGCAAGGAGAAGCCACTGCTCCAAAACCGCCATAAAAAAGCCAGACTACGGTTTGCAACTGCACATGTGGACAAAGATTGTACTTTTTGGAGAAATGTCCTCTGGTCTGACGAAACATAAACAGAACTGTTTGACCATAATGACCATCGTTAACTTTGGAGGAAAAGGGGGGGGATGCTTGCAAGCCGAAGAACACCATCCCAACCTTGAAGCATGGGGGTGGCAGCATCATGTTGTGGGGGTGCTTTGCTGCAAGAGGGACTGGTGCACATCACAAAATAGATGGCATCATGAGGCAGGAAAATGATGTGGATATATTGAAGCAACATCTCAAGACATCAGTCAGGAAGTTAAAGCTTGGTCGCAAATGGGTCTTCCAAATGGACAAGGACCCCAAGCATACTTCCAAAGTTGTGGTAAAATGGCTTAAGGACAACAAAGTCAAGGTATTGGAGTGGCCATCACAAAGCCCTGACCTCAAGCCTCCAGCTCTGTCAGGAGGAATGGGCCAAAATTCACCCAATTTATAAGCTTGTGGAAGCCTACCCGAAACATTTGACCCAAGTTAAACAATTTAAAGGCTATGCTACCAAATACTAATTGAGTGTATGTAAACTTCTGACCCACTGGGAATGTGATGAAAGAAATTAAAGATGAAATAAATCATTCTCTCCACTATTATTTTATCATTTCACATTTTTAAAATAAAGTGGTGATCCTAACTGACCTAAGACAGGGAATTTTTACTAGGATTAAATGTCAGGAATTGTGAAAAACTGAGTTTAAACGTATTTGGCTAAGGTGTATGTAAACTTCCGACTTCAACTGTGTCTCTGTCCGCCTGCCTGCTAGGATGATATACAGGAAAGTGTCTGTCCGCCTGCCTGCTAGGATGATAAACAGGAAAGTGATCGTCATTTAAAGCATTAAGTAGGTATACACCATGTCTGACTTCCTTAATAAATCCTATAGATACTGTTCATAATCTAGTCATACACCATGTCTGACTTCCTTAATAAATCCTACAGATACTGTTCATAATCTAGTCATACACCATGTCTGACTTCCTTAATAAGTCCAATAGATACTGTTCATAATCTAGTCATACACCATGTCTGACTTCCTTAATAAGTCCTATAGATACTGTTCATAATCTAGTCATACACCATGTCTGACTTCCTTAATAAGTCCTATAGATACTGTTCATAATCTAGTCATACACCATGTCTGACATCCTTAATAAGTCCTATAGATACTGTTCATAATCTAGTCATACACCATGTCTGACTTCCTTAATAAGTCCTATAGATACTGTTCATAATCTAGTCATACACCATGTCTGACTTCCTTAATAAGTCCTATAGGTACTGTTCATAATCTAGTCATACACCATGTCTGACTTCCTTAATAAGTCCTATAGATACTGTTCATAATCTAGTCATACACCATGTCTGACTTCCTTAATAAGTCCTATAGATACTGTTCATAATCTAGTCATACACCATGTCTGACGTCCTTAATAAGTCCTATAGATACTGTTCATAATCTAGTCATACACCATGTCTGACTTCCTTAATAAGTCCTATAGATACTGTTCATAATCTAGTCATACACCATGTCTGACTTCCTTATTAAGTCCTATAGATACTGTTCATAATCTAGTCATACACCATGTCTGACTTCCTTAATAAGTCCTATAGATACTGTTCATAATCTAGTCATACACCATGTCTGACTTCCTTAATAAGTCCTATAGATACTGTTCATAATCTAGTCATACACCATGTCTGACTTCCTTATTAAGTCCTATAGATACTGTTCATAATCTAGTCATACACCATGTCTGACTTCCTTAATAAGTCCTATAGATACTGTTCATAATCTAGTCATACACCATGTCTGACTTCCTTAATAAATCCTATAGATACTGTTCATAATCTAGTCATACACCATGTCTGACGTCCTTAATAAATCCTATAGGTACTGTTCATAATCTAGTCATACACCATGTCTGACGTCCTTAATAAGTCCTATAGGTACTGTTCATAATCTAGTCATACACCATGTCTGACTTCCTTAATAAATCCTATAGATACTGTTCATAATCTAGTCATACACCATGTCTGACTTCCTTAATAAATCCTATAGATACTGTTCATAATCTAGTCATACACCATGTCTGACTTCCTTAATAAATCCTATAGATACTGTTCATAATCTAGTCATACACCATGTCTGACGTCCTTAATAAGTCCTATAGATACTGTTCATAATCTAGTCATACACCATGTCTGACTTCCTTAATAAGTCCTATAGATACTGTTCATAATCTAGTCATACACCATGTCTGACTTCCTTAATAAGTCCTATAGATACTGTTCATAATCTAGTCATACACCATGTCTGACGTCCTTAATAAGTCCTATAGATACTGTTCATAATCTAGTCATACACCATGTCTGACTTCCTTAATAAGTCCTATAGAAACTGTTCATAATCTAGTCATACACCATGTCTGACTTCCTTAATAAATCCTATAGATACTGTTCATAATCTAGTCATACACCATGTCTGACGTCCTTAATAAGTCCTACAGGTACTGTTCATAATCTAGTCATACACCATGTCTGACTTCCTTAATAAGTCCTATAGATACTGTTCATAATCTAGTCATACACCATGTCTGACTTCCTTAATAAGTCCTATAGATACTGTTCATAATCTAGTCATACACCATGTCTGACGTCCTTAATAAGTCCTACAGGTACTGTCCACTGTTTCAGAGTAGGAGTGGCCATGACCCTTCCAAATTCTAAGGACTACGCTAGCTGCTGTAACCACAGCAACATTTATTCCGGTGACAGAATTATAGAGTAACTTTGGAACACGCTAGAAACACTACATGACCAAAAGTACGTGAACACCTGCTCGTCAAACATCTTACTCCAAAATCATGTGAATTAAAAAGAGGATTGGTCCCCCCTTTGTTGCTATAACAGCCTCCAGTCTTCTGGGAAGGCTTTCCACTAGATGTTGGAACATTGCTGTGGGGGACTTGCTTCCATTCAGCCACAAGAGCATTAGTGAGATCGGGCACTGATGTTGGGCGATTAGGCCTGGCTCGCAGTTGGTGTTCCAATTCATCCCAAAGGTGTTCGATGGGGTTGAGGTCAGGGCTCTGTGCAGGCCAGTCAAGTTCTTCTACACCGATCTCGACAAACCATTTCTGTATGGACCTAGGTCCAGGGGCATTGTCATGCTGAAACAGCAAAGGGCCTGCCCTAAATTGTTGCCACAAAGTTGGAAGCACAGAATCGTCTAGAATGTCATTGTATGCTGTAGCGTTTACACCAGTCCAGCCTACGCTTGGCACTCTAGCAATGATAAAGTACTTTATGATAACGTGAAAATTAAATAAACGATTTGGTATAATTTTTATTATGGAAGATTGAATAAGTGTGCTTCAAACGGTTTGCTTGGAATGATTTGTAGCGTCTCGACTATCTGTGCATGAGAGTCCGTTCAACTCAGTTTCCCTGCCTGAAAAAAAGTGTATTCGCGCACGCAAACTCAGGAAGAAACTGACCACGTTTTGCGACTGTCGGCTCACTTGACGGCAGTCAACAGTGGGCTAGGAATCGCCTCCAGTTTAGCACAATGGAATTGCAGTATTGAATGAAGGCAAGTCCATTCCGTGAGACATTTAAGTTGTAAATTTGCGTGCAAATCCATTGTTGAAGTTTTGTAGTTGGCCAGCTTGTTGATGGTATTCACATCTTACAGTGTAGCTTCATCAATTCCTACATTAATAAACGGCATTTAAGCTCAGAACTAGAGTAGAATGCCGTTTTAAAACCACGCATCAGTTCAAAAAGTATTTTCAAGACAGGACTTACTGGTGTTACTCAGATATTCTGTCTCCTCCTCTTCTTCTTCCCTCTCCTCCTCCTTCAATATGACAGTTCTCTCTCCTTCATTCACTCCAGAAAAAGTATAATCGTTTTCTCCCTCTTCTTTCTCTGTAACAGCCTCACCCTCTACTTCTTCGTTTACTGTGACATCCTCCTCTTCTTCCTCTGTAACAGCCTCACCCTCTACTTCTTCGTTTACTGTGACATCCTCCTCTTCTTTCTCTGTAACAGCCTCACCCTCTACTTCTTCGTTTACTGTGACATCCTCCTCTTCTTTCTCTGTAACAGCCTCACCCTCTACTTCTTCGTTTACTGTGACATCCTCCACTTCATCCTCCTCTTCATCCTCCTCTTTCACCACAACGTTCAGCCAAACACCTTCTTTCTCCTTCCAGCAGACCTCTTTTTTAGCAGGAGGGCAGTAGCTTGCTGAGCTCATGGTCGGGGATGTTAGCCAGCTAACCTAGCTAGTTAGCGACTAGCATAGTGATAGGCTCATTTATCAAGCCAGCTACCGTTCCCTGACTAAACGGAAATATGACATGAAATGGGGAAACTAGTTAAAAGACAGAATTATGTTTCACATACAGAGGCAAATATACACCGAAGCAGTCCGAACAGCTTGAATGTTTCCGCTAGGAAGCTACCGAGGTGGCTGACTAGATGTTGTTGAAGAAGCGTCCCGTCCACTACATTATACGTCACTCTGATAGCATCGCCTGAAAAACGCATATCGCCATCTGTTGACTGGAGTGGTTAACGCAGATACATGTAATAGTCAGACAACTACAGATTTGTAATAAGTATGAATTTAAAACCTACTTCTACATTCTACTAACCCAACAGATGTTTCTACCACAGTGAATATTAACCAATGAGGTGGGTCTTTACACATTCTACCAACCAACAGATGTTACTACTACAGGGAATATTAACCAATGAGGTGGGTCTTTACACATTCTACCAACACAACAGATGTTTCTACTACAGGGAATATTAACCAATGAGATGGGTCTTTACACATTCTACCAACCAACAGATGTTTCTACTACAGGGAATATTAACCAATGAGGTGGGTCTTTACACATTCTACCAACCAACAGATGTTTCTACTACAGTGAATATTAACCAATGAGGTGGGTCTTTCCACATTCTACCAACACAACATATGTTTCTACTATGACTGCTTTCAGGTTAATTGAAGTTAAATTCCCAAAAAGCCTAAACAGGTTTGGTCATTATCAGGTATTGAGCGTTGAAAGATGCACAACAACGGTTTCTTCCAGGAAACCACGACTCCAATAACCACCGGGGTCTAAATAACTCCAATAACCACCGCGGTCTAAATAACTCCAATAACCACTGCGGTCTAAATGACTCCAATAACCACCGGGGTCTAAATAACTCCAATAACCACCGCGGTCTAAATAACTCCAATAACCACCGCGGTCTAAATGACTCCAATAACCACCGGGGTCTAAATAACTCCAATAACCACCGGGGTCTAAATAACTCCAATAACCACCGCGGTCTGAATAACTCCAATAACCACCGGGGTCTAAATACCTCCAATAACCACCGCGGTCTAAATACCTCCAATAACCACCGCGGTCTAAATAACTCCAATAACCACCGGGGTCTAAATAACTCCAATAACCACCGCGGTCTAAATAACTCCAATAACCACCGGGTGTCACGGTCGTGTGGAAGAGATTCGGACCAAAACGCAGCATGAGGAAAATAAGCCATCTTCTCTTTATTATTGAAGAAGGCAAAACGAAACAAAACACTTACAAACTACCAAAACAACAAACGATCGTGAAGCTAAATAACGTAGTGCACACACACAGGCTACAAACGTTCTACATAGACAATTCCCCACAACAAACTAAAGCCTATGGCTACCTTAAATATGGCTCCCAATCAGAGACAACAGAAACCAGCTGTCTCTAATTGGGAACCCATTCAGGCAACCATAGACTTTCCTAGACAACTACACACAACATAGACACAGCTAGACAACTATACTAAACATAAAGCCAACTACTCTAAATAAACCCCCTAAACCTTACAATCACCCTGGACACTACAAAACCCACATAAATACCCATGTCACACCCTGACCTAACTAAAATAATAAAGAAAACAAAGAATACTAAGGCCAGGGCGTGACATAGCCCCCCCCTTAAGGTGCGAACTCCGGGCGCACCAGCACAAAGTCTAGGGGAGGGCCTGGGTGGGCATCTGACCACGGTGGTGGCTCAGGCTCAGGGCGAGGTCCCCACCCCACCATAGTCAATCCCAGCTTATATCTCCCCCTACAAATGACCACCCTCATATTACCCCCACTTAATCTTTTGGGTAACATCGACACAAGGGGCAGCACCGGGATAAGGGGCAACACCGGGATGAGGGACGGCAACTCCGGGCTGAGGGACGGCAGCTCCGGGCTGAGGGACGGCAGCTCCGGGCTGAGGGACGGCAGCTCCGGACTGGCTGGCGGATCCTGGCTGGCTGACGGCTCTGGCTGGTCATGGCTGGCTGACGGCTCTGACTGGTCATGGCTGGCTGACGGCTCTGGCTGGTCATGGCTGGCTGACGGCTCTGGCTGGTCATGGCTGGCTGACGGCTCTGGCTGGTCATGGCTCGCTGACGGCTCTGGCTGGTCATGGCTCGCTGACGGCTCTGGCTGGTCATGGCTCGCTGACGGCTCTGGCTGGTCATGGCTCGCTGAAGGCTCTGGCTGGTCATGGCTCGCGGAAGGCTCTGGCTGATCCGGTCTGGCGGAAGGCTCTGGCTGATCCGGTCTGGCGGAAGGCTCTGGCTGATCCGGTCTGGCGGAAGGCTCTGGCTGATCCGGTCTGGCGGAAGGCTCTGGCTGATCCGGTCTGGCGGAAGGCTCTGGCTGATCCGGTCTGGCGGAAGGCTCTGGCTGATCCGGTCTGGCGGAAGGCTCTAGCGGCTCCTGTCTGGCGGAAGGCTCTAGCGGCTCCTGTCTGGCGGACGGCTCTGTAGGCTCATGGCAGACGGGCGGCTCTGCAGGCTCATGGCAGACGGGCGGCTTTGCAGGCTCATGGCAGACGGACAGTTCAGACGGCGTAGGGCAGACGGGCAGTTCAGGCGCCGCTGGGCAGACGGGCAGTTCAGGCGCCGCTGGGCAGACGGGCAGTTCAGGCGCCGCTGGGCAGACGGGCAGTTCAGGCGCCGCTGGGCAGACGGGCAGTTCAGGCGCCGCTGGGCAGACGGGCAGTTCAGGCGCCGCTGGGCAGACGGGCAGTTCAGGCGCCGCTGGGCAGACGGCAGACTCTGGCCGGCTGAGACGCACTGTAGGCCTGGTGCGTGGTACCGGAACTGGAGGTACCGGGCTAATGACACGCACCTTAAGGCTAGTGCGGGGAACAACAACAGGGCACACTGAGTTCTCAAAGCGCACTATATGCCTGGTGCGTGGTACCGGACTGAGGGCACGCACCTCAGGACGAGTGCGGGGAGAAATAACAGTGTGTACAGGACTCAGGAGACGCACAGGTGGCTTAGTGCGTGGTGCCGGAACTGGAGGCACTGGGCTGGAGACACGCACCATAGGGAGAGTGCGTGGAGGAGGAACAGGGCTCTGAAAACGCACTGAAAGCCTGGTGCGTGGTGTAGGCACTGGTGGTACTAGGCTGGGGCGGGAAGGTGGCGCCGGATATACCGGACCGTGAAGGAGGACACGTGCTCTTGAGCACCGAGCCTCCCCAACCTTACCAGGTTGAATGGTCCCCGTAGCCCTGCCAGTGCGGCGAGGTGGAATAGCCCGCACTGGGCTATGCAGGCGAACCGGGGACACCACCTGTAAGGCTGGTGCCATGTACGCCGGCCCGAGGAGACGTACTGGAGACCAGATACGTTGGGCCGGCTTCATGGCACTCGGCTCGATGCCCAACCTAGCCCTCCCAGTGCGGCAAGGTGGAATAGCCCGCACTGGGCTAAGCACGCGTACTGGGGACACCGTGCGCTTTACCGCATAACACGGTGTCTGACCAGTACGACGCCCTCTTACTCCACGGCAAGCCCGGGGAGTTGGCTCAGGTATCCAACCCGGCTTCGCCACACTCCCCTTTAGCCCCCCCCCAAGAAATTTTTGGGTGTTACTCACGGGCTTCCAGCCACTCTGCCTTGCCTTTGCCTCATAAAACCGCCTCTCCGCTTTCGCTGCCTCCAGCTCCGCTTTGGGACGGCGATATTCCCCTGGCTGAGTCCAGGGTCCTTTGCCGTCCAGGATCTCCTCCCATGTCCATGAGTCCTGTTTACTTTGCCGCTGTTGTTGGTTCCGATCATGCTGCTTGATCCTGTTGTGGTGGGGAATTCTGTCACGGTCGTGTGGAAGAGATTCGGACCAAAACGCAGCATGAGGAAAATAAGCCATCTTCTCTTTATTATTGAAGAAGGCAAAACGAAACAAAACACTTACAAACTACCAAAACAACAAACGATCGTGAAGCTAAATAACGTAGTGCACACACACAGGCTACAAACGTTCTACATAGACAATTCCCCACAACAAACTAAAGCCTATGGCTACCTTAAATATGGCTCCCAATCAGAGACAACAGAAACCAGCTGTCTCTAATTGGGAACCCATTCAGGCAACCATAGACTTTCCTAGACAACTACACACAACATAGACACAGCTAGACAACTATACTAAACATAAAGCCAACTACTCTAAATAAACCCCCTAAACCTTACAATCACCCTGGACACTACAAAACCCACATAAATACCCATGTCACACCCTGACCTAACTAAAATAATAAAGAAAACAAAGAATACTAAGGCCAGGGCGTGACACCGGGGTCTAAATGACTCCAATAACCACCGCGGTCTAAATAACTCCAATAACCACCACGGTCTAAATAACTCCAATAACCACCGCGGTCTAAATAACTCCAATAACCACCACGGTCTAAATAACTCCAATAACCACCGCGGTCTAAATAACTCCAATAACCACCGCGGTCTGAATAACTCCAATAACCACCGGGGTCTAAATGACTCCAATAACCACCGGGGTCTAAATGACTCCAATAACCACCGCGGTCTAAATAACTCCAATAACCACCGCGGTCTAAATAACTCCAATAACCACCGGGGTCTAAATAACTTCAATAACCACCGCGGTCTAAATAACTCTAATAACCACCGTGGTCTAAATAACTCCAATAACCACCGCGGTCTAAATAACTCTAATAACCACCGCGGTCTAAATAACTTCAATAACCACCGCGGTCTAAATAACTCCAATAACCACCGGGGTCTAAATAACTCCAATAACCACCGGGGTCTAAATAACTCCAATAACCACCGCGGTCTAAATAACTCCAATAACCACCGCGGTCTAAATAACTCCAATAACCACCGGGGTCTAAATAACTCCAATAACCACCGGGGTCTAAATAACTCCAATAACCACCGCGGTCTAAATAACTCCAATAACCACCGGGGTCTAAATAACTCCAATAACCACCGGGGTCTAAATAACTCAAATAACCACCGGGGTCTAAATAACTCCAATAACCACCGCGGTCTAAATAACTCCAATAACCACCGGGGTCTAAATAACTCCAATAACCACCGGGGTCTAAATAACTCCAATAACCACCGTGGTCTAAATAACTCCAATAACCACCGGGGTCTAAATAACTCCAATAACCACCGGGGTCTAAATAACTCCAATAACCACCGGGGTCTAAATAACTCAAATAACCACCGGGGTCTAAATAACTCCAATAACCACCGCGGTCTAAATAACTCCAATAACCACCGGGGTCTAAATAACTCCAATAACCACCGCGGTCTAAATAACTCCAATAACCACCGGGGTCTAAATAACTCCAATAACCACCGGGGTCTAAATAACTCCAATAACCACCGGGGTCTAAATAACTCCAATAACCACCGGGGTCTAAATAACTCCAATAACTACCGCGGTGGTTCAGTAAGCTATGTCTACATGGGTATTGGGATCTGACCTCATTGATCTATCAGTAAGCTATGTTTACATGGGTATTGGGATCTGACCTCATTGATCTATCAGTAAGCTATGTCTACATGGGTTTTGGGATCTGACCTCATTGATCTGTCAGTAAGCTATGTTTACATGGGTATTGGGATCTGACCTCATTGATCTGTCAGTAAGCTATGTTTACATGGGTATTGGGATCTGACCTCATTGATCTGTCAGTAAGCTATGTTTACATGGGTATTGGGATCTAACCTCATTGATCTATCAGTAAGCTATGTTTACATGGGTATTGGGATCTAACCTCATTGATCTGTCAGTAAGCTATGTTTACATGGGTATTGGGATCTGACCTCATTGATCTGTCAGTAAGCTATGTTTACATGGGTATTGGGGTCTGACCTCATTGATCTATCAGTAAGCTATGTTTACATGGGTATTGGGATCTAACCTCATTGATCTGTCAGTAAGCTATGTTTACATGGGATCTAACCTCATTGATCTATCAGTAAGCTATGTTTTGGGATCTCAGCTATAGTATAATCCAGCAAAGGAGTCCTACCAGCTAGCAGCGTAATGAACCTTGTCTGATAACCAATCAACTATGACTTGAGCCTGTCGCCTGCAGTCCGTGGAGAAAAGTTGCATTTTTTTCTCGTAAAGTTACACTGGGTACATGGGCCACATCAATATTTACAGTCCGGCACATTGTCTAGGAAAGTACTACGTGGCTCTGGTGGAAGATCAGACCTCACCACCATTTGACTGATGTTGGGGGCATGTCTGAAGACTACCTGTCGGGGTTCTTTAAACGTCTTCTCCAGTTGTGGATCAATGATCAAGACGTGCCAGTGTTTTAATGATGTGGTCGAACTGTTTACCAAGTGGGGAGTACTGAAGGAAGCATTGAAAGTGTTGGTCTGGAGGGAGGGGAGGTTTGGGGAGTACTGAAGGAAGCATTGAACGTGTTGGTCTGGAGGGAGGGGAGGTTTGGGGAGAACTGAAGGAAGCATTGAACGTGTTGGTCTGGAGGGAGGGGAGGTTTGGGGAGAACTGAAGGAAGCATTGAACCTGTTGGTCTGGAGGGAGGGGAGGTTTGGGTGTAAGGATGTCATCCTGGGTGATATTTTTATATGGACAGACATTCTTCTGGGTAACCCCGCTGTCTGAAACGCTCATCCAGACAGTCCTCTGGGTAACCCCGCTGTCTGAAACGCTCATCCAGACAGTCCTCTGGGTAACCCCGCTGTCTGAAACACTCATCCAGACAGTCCTCTGGGTAACCCCGCTGTCTGAAACGCTCATCCAGACAGTACTCTGGGTAACCCTGCTGTCTGAAACGCTCATCCAGACAGTCCTCTGGGTAACCCCGCTGTCTGAAACACTCATCCAGACAGTCCTCTGGGTAACCCCGCTGTCTGAAACGCTCATCCAGACAGTCCTCTGGGTAACCCCGCTGTCTGAAACACTCATCCAGACAGTCCTCTGGGTAACCCCGCTGTCTGAAACGCTCATCCAGACAGTCCTCTGGGTAACCCCGCTGTCTGAAACGCTCATCCAGACAGTCCTCTGGGTAACCCCGCTGTCTGAAACACTCATCCAGACAGTCCTCTGGGTAACCCCGCTGTCTGAAACACTCATCCAGACAGTCCTCTGGGTAACCCCGCTGTCTGAAACGCTCATCCAGACAGTCCTCTGGGTAACCCCGCTGTCTGAAACGCTCATCCAGACAGTCCTCTGGGTAACCCCGCTGTCTGAAACGCTCATCCAGACAGTCCTCTGGGTAACCCCGCTGTCTGAAACTCTCATCCAGACAGTCCTCTGGGTAACCCCGCTGTCTGAAACGCTCATCCAGACAGTCCTCTGGGTAACCCCGCTGTCTGAAACGCTCATCCAGACAGTCCTCTGGGTAACCCCGCTGTCTGAAACACTCATCCAGACAGTCCTCTGGGTAACCCCGCTGTCTGAAACACTCATCCAGACAGTCCTCTGGGTAAACCCGCTGTCTGAAACGCTCATCCAGACAGTCCTCTGGGTAACCCCTCTGTCTGAAACGCTCATCCAGACAGTCCTCTGGGTAACCCCTCTGTCTGAAACGCTCATCCAGACAGTCCTCTGGGTAACCCCGCTGTCTGAAACACTCATCCAGACAGTCCTCTGGGTAACCCCGCTGTCTGAAACGCTCATCCAGACAGTCCTCTGGGTAACCCCGCTGTCTGAAACGTTCATCCAGACAGTCCTCTGGGGAACCCAGCTGTCTGAAACGCTCATCCAGACAGTCCTCTGGGGAACCTAGCTGTCTGAAACGCTCATCCAGACAGTCCTCTGGGTAACCCCGCTGTCTGAAACGCTCATCCAGACAGTCCTCTGGGTAACCCCGCTGTCTGAAACACTCATCCAGACAGTCCTCTGGGTAACCCCGCTGTCTGAAACGCTCATCCAGACAGTCCTCTGGGTAACCCCGCTGTCTGAAACGCTCATCCAGACAGTCCTCTGGGTAACCCCGCTGTCTGAAACGCTCATCCAGACAGTCCTCTGGGTAACCCCGCTGTCTGAAACGCTCATCCAGACAGTCCTCTGGGTAACCCCGCTGTCTGAAACGCTCATCCAGACAGTCCTCTGGGTAACCCCGCTGTCTGAAACACTCATCCAGACAGTCCTCTGGGTAACCCCGCTGTCTGAAACGCTCATCCAGACAGTCCTCTGGGTAACCCCGCTGTCTGAAACGCTCATCCAGACAGTCCTCTGGGTAGCCCCGCTGTCTGAAACGCTCATCCAGACAGTCCTCTGGGTAACCCCGCTGTCTGAAACACTCATCCAGACAGTCCTCTGGGTAACCCCGCTGTCTGAAACGCTCATCCAGACAGTCCTCTGGGTAACCCCGCTGTCTGAAACGCTCATCCAGACAGTCCTCTGGGTAACCCCGCTGTCTGAAATGCTCATCCAGACAGTCCTCTGGGTAACCCCACCCCGCTGTCTGAAACGCTCATCCAGACAGTCCTCTGGGTAACCCCGCTGTCTGAAACACTCATCCAGACAGTCCTCTGGGTAACCCCGCTGTCTGAAACACTCATCCAGACAGTCATCTGGGTAACCCCGCTGTCTGAAACACTCATCCAGACAGTCCTCTGGGTAACCCCGCTGTCTGAAACACTCATCCAGACAGTCCTCTGGGTAACCCCGCTGTCTGAAACGCTCATCCAGACAGTCCTCTGGGTAACCCCGCTGTCTGAAACGCTCATCCAGACAGTCCTCTGGGTAACCCCGCTGTCTGAAACGCTCATCCAGACAGTCCTCTGGGTAACCCCGCTGTCTGAAACGCTCATCCAGACAGTCCTCTGGGTAACCCCGCTGTCTGAAACGCTCATCCAGACAGTCCTCTGGGTAACCCCGCTGTCTGAAACGCTCATCCAGACAGTCCTCTGGGTAACCCCGCTGTCTGAAACGCTCATCCAGACAGTCCTCTGGGTAACCCCGCTGTCTGAAACGCTCATCCAGACAGTCCTCTGGGTAACCCCGCTGTCTGAAATGCTCATCCAGACAGTCCTCTGGGTAACCCCGCTGTCTGAAACGCTCATCCAGACAGTCCTCTGGGTAACCCCGCTGTCTGAAACGCTCATCCAGACAGTCCTCTGGGTAACCCCGCTGTCTGAAACACTCATCCAGACAGTCATCTGGGTAACCCCCGCTGTCTGAAACACTCATCCAGACAGTCCTCTGGGTAACCCCGCTGTCTGAAACACTCATCCAGACAGTCCTCTGGGTAACCCCGCTGTCTGAAACGCTCATCCAGACAGTCCTCTGGGTAACCCCGCTGTCTGAAACGCTCATCCAGACAGTCCTCTGGGTAACCCCGCTGTCTGAAACGCTCATCCAGACAGTCCTCTGGGTAACCCCGCTGTCTGAAACACTCATCCAGACAGTCCTCTGGGTAACCCCGCTGTCTGAAACACTCATCCAGACAGTCCTCTGGGTAACCCCGCTGTCTGAAACACTCATCCAGACAGTCCTCTGGGTAACCCCGCTGTCTGAAACACTCATCCAGACAGTCCTCTGGGTAACCCCGCTGTCTGAAACACTCATCCAGACAGTCCTCTGGGTAACCCCGCTGTCTGAAACGCTCATCCAGACAGTCCTCTGGGTAACCCCGCTGTCTGAAACGCTCATCCAGACAGTCCTCTGGGTAACCCCGCTGTCTGAAACGCTCATCCAGACAGTCCTCTGGGTAACCTCGCTGTCTGAAACGCTCATCCAGACAGTCCTCTGGGTAACCCCGCTGTCTGAAACGCTCATCCAGACAGTCCTCTGGGTAACCCCGCTGTCTGAAACGCTCATCCAGACAGTCCTCTGGGTAACCCCGCTGTCTGAAACGCTCATCCAGACAGTCCTCTGGGTAACCCCGCTGTCTGAAACGCTCATCCAGACAGTCCTCTGGGTAACCCCGCTGTCTGAAACGCTCATCCAGACAGTCCTCTGGGTAACCCCGCTGTCTGAAACGCTCATCCAGACAGTCCTCTGGGTAACCCCGCTGTCTGAAACGCTCATCCAGACAGTCCTCTGGGTAACCCTGCTGTCTGAAACACTCATCCAGACAGTCCTCTGGGTAACCCCGCTGTCTGAAACGCTCATCCAGACAGTCCTCTGGGTAACCCCGCTGTCTGAAACGCTCATCCAGACAGTCCTCTGGGTAACCCCGCTGTCTGAAACGCTCATCCAGACAGTCCTCTGGGTAACCCCGCTGTCTGAAACGCTCATCCAGACAGTCCTCTGGGTAACCCCGCTGTCTGAAACGCTCATCCAGACAGTCCTCTGGGTAACCCCGCTGTCTGAAACGCTCATCCAGACAGTCCTCTGGGTAACCCCGCTGTCTGAAACGCTCATCCAGACAGTGGGCTTGCTTGTCATAGTCACTCTGTGTACCACTAAACCTGCGTCTGCGACAGTATTGGCTGATGGAGAGGCTATTTTCTAGGGGTGTAGGATGGAAGCTAACAGGGAATTCCTGTTTAGGTCTGTGCTAAAGCCACCCCTCTCCCTCTTAATCAAAATCTCCAGATAACTTGTTTCATGTGCATCAAAGGTGAGGGTGAATTTCAGATGACAGAAGTCACATTTAGGTGCCAGGTGTAACTGAGGCTATAGATGCTCCATATCCATTTCTTTGAGTGTTTTATATAATACGACTAAATGTGTTTCTGTGTTGCAGGGGCAGTCAAGAAATGGAACGGCAAGGCCACAGAACATGATATAAGAGGAGCTGTGGGAGACCACCTCAAGCCCCTGGTAGAGCCGGGGGTGGTGTTTACCACTCCACCAAGCCTTCAGCAGGCTGGAAAAGTCAGATTTATACTGTTTTTCATACTAAGATGTGTGTTGCTTTGCACATATTTCTTCATTGGTCATTGGGTTACAATATGTTCAAATCAAGCTTTATTTAAACAGCACATTTCAGACATGGATGCAACACATTGGCTTCACAGGAAAATAAGACATTTTTACCACAACAGGATAAAAAAATAGAAGAATAACTGAAAGATTATTGAGCATTGTAAGGAAACGTCATTGATTAAAATATTAACATTTGAATGCAATATCTAACCCACAATATAAGCTTGTTTTACTCCATTGTTTTCTTGTTACGTTCCCCAGCAAGAAAACCACAAATGTCCCTTAAATAGAAAAGGGAACTAACAAAGAGTCACTGACAACAACCACAAATAAACAGGTGGGGGTTTAGGAGGGGTTCTGAAAGACACTATGGGGGTGTCCACTGAAAGTTGACTAGTAACAACAACTGGGACCTAAAAGACAGCCACTAAATCTGCCCAAGAAGAGACAACCAAAGGAAAAACCCACAACAAACTTAAAGACAGGAAGCAAACCTAAAAGATAGCGCAACTAACGTTGTTGACCCTCCACGTCTTTGAAGACAACTGGTATACTGGGCCAGACACTCTTAAATATCACCTGGACCAGCTCAGGTGAAACACCTTTCCACTAACGAGATGGACAAGCCAGCACAGGTGTAACACAAACTGACTAATGAGGTGACACCAATCAGTGCTCCCTACGTGCTAACCAGCTATACGTGCTAAATCCCAACCTCAAAACATAAATGGAAAAACCAAAGCCTGTAACACCTTCCCCCTTAAGACAACAAATACGTCCTATATTTTTGTTGGACAAGTTTGCTCACCTCCAACAGAAAACAACTTCCATTTCACATTATAATCAACTACAATGCTTCACCTTCATCAATATAAACATGGTGTCTACTGGCTGTCAACAATTAAAAACAAGAAAACACGTATTTCTAAATATATATATTTTTCTACAATGTTATTTTTTTTTTTTACTCACTAGCTTCTAGAACTTTCGTCTTCCTAAAACTCACTTGCTTCTAGAACTCTCGTCCCCTTGGAACGCGCCCAAACAAAACTAATCTCCAATACAGAAAAACGTGCAGTCAAAATACATTGGGATCCATGGCAACGCACTGGCTAAACGCAAAACATTTTTGACTGCCCACCATTGAGAATTTCAGCAACCAAGTTGTCCTTACCACGGTCTGATTTCAAGAAAAAACTCCTGCAACATCCGTAGTAACTTTCCACCTCACTGCGGAGCTTCTCTCTCTTTTCAGGGTTCACTCGATAGGCATGTTGTTGGATCTGGGCCCAGTCCCCAATGTCATGCTCTAGTACATTTGGGTTGGCACTTCTGAGAATGAACCCTGATATTCTAATAGCAGGGCAACAATGTTAATATAATTGTACCCAAAAATGGTCAGCTGGTTGCATAAATAATTATCATTACTAAATGTTAGATACATTTTAAATATGAAATATGAAAATCAAATGTACACCCCTTTGTTAATATGTATTGGCAATACTTCACTTAATGGTGAGGCATGGAATAATAAAACATGTATATACACACAAACATCTGCCATAATCATATTACTTGTGTTTTTTAAACAAGCACCTTATAAACTGCCCAGCAACAACAACACTGCTGTTTAGTAGCAATAAATCACTGATATCAATTAGGGGGAAATCAGGTTGTATGTGCTGTTGAAACTAACACAACTAAACAAACACATGGAAATGGGAGATATATTTTACCTCACTGGTTAGAGGACAACCTGCAGAAGACAGTCAGCTACATTTTGGAGTGATGCATTTAAATTTAGAGGTCCCTAAACAAAGGAACCCAACACTTATTTGTCATCACTCATCTATATCATGTTGAAATCATTTGCGTGAGAGTGGGGAGATGAGGTTGCATGTCCTGTTAAAACTAACAGCTCAAAAACCACATGGAATCTGGGAATAATGTGTACATCACTGGTTAGATGACAACTTGTAGAAAACAGCTAGCTACATTTTGATTCAAGTGGGTCACCAATGCTGTAAGTGTAACACAGCTCTTTTTTTGTTAGTCACTTTTTGTTACATCACATAAATAGTACTCTTTCAATTCAGAGCCTGGATTTTTCCCCTGATGAGGCCAATATCCATATCATGCTGAAATCTATTGAACAGGGGGCAAACGTTTAGTGTTCTACATTGTGACATCATTAAAATACTCCTTCTACAATGTTAAAACATTCTACATTGTGACATCATTAAAATACTCCTTCTACAATGTTAAAACATTCTACATTGTGACATCATTTCATTGATATCATGAAACAACTCCTTCATTAATGTATTTTGTGATGTTTGATCAGAGATCTTTTATCAGAGTATCTCTTCTCACATTGAGCACAGCTATTATATTTCTCTCCTGTGTGAGTTCTCCGGTGTGATATTAGGGTGCTTGGGTGATTAAAACTCTTCCCAAATTGAGAACAGCTAAAAGATTTCTCTCCTGTGTGTGTTCTATGGTGTGAAGTCAGCTGGCTAGATGTAGTAAAACTCTCCCCACATTGATCACAGCTATAAGATTTCTCTCCTGTGTGTGTTACCTGGTGTGAAGTCAGCTGGCTGGATGTAGTAAAACTCTTCCCACATTGATCACAGCCATAAGATTTCTCTCCTGTGTGTGTTATCTGGTGCAATATCAAGGAGCTTGACCCAGTAAAAATCTTTTCACATTGATCACAGCTATAAGATTTCTGTCCTGTGCGTGTTCTCTGGTGTGAAGTCAGCTGGCTAGATGTATAAAAACTCTTCACACACTGATCACAGCCATACGATTTCTCTCCTGTGTGTGTTATCTGGTGCAATATCAAGGAGCTTGACCCAGTAAAACTCTTTTCACATTGATCACAGCTATAAGATTTCTCTCCTGTGTGTGTTCTCTGGTGTGAAGTCAGCTGGCTAGATGTATAAAACTCTTCACACACTGATCACAGCCATACGATTTCTCCCCTGTGTGTGTATGCTGTTGTATAGTTAGATAGCTAGATGTTGAAAAACTCTTCCCACATAACATATATTTTCATTTGTAGGGGGTGCTGTTGTCACTATTTATGGAAATCGTGTAATTTTTGAAACGGCTTCCTACAAAATTCTTGATCGTACAATATGCATATTATTATTATTATTGGATAGAAAACAGTCTATAGTTTCTATAGGAGTTGAAATTTTGTCTCTAAGTGGAACAGAAGTCATTCTACAGCAATTTCCCTGACATGGAGTCAGATTTCAGAAATGTTGGCCCCTGTTCTGGAGTCAGTTTTAAGGCCAATGTTATTCCTATGAGTATACGGACACTGCTTACGTCTTCCCCTGGATGCCTTTACGTGATGACGATTTGAATGGGGTCGATTGCGCAATCACAGGCACTATAAATAAAAAAAACCCTGTAGCTAGGAACTCTTTTCTTGCTGCGTCATGCGCGTGGCGGCCACCGACCCGCACTTGTTCCAAGCATTAGTGTAGGGAGTAATATTACTCTGGTCATGTTTCTACTCGTTATAGGAGTTAAAAACATCATAAGGTAGTTAATTTAAAGCGTTTTATAGCAATTTATATCCGTTTAGTGCGATTTTGGGACATTTATTTCTGAGACGCTGTGAATCTCTGGGCACGCTTCCAGTTCATGCCGAACGCAGTTGGCATTTCCACATGGCAAGAGGACAGCTTTCCACCAAAAGACGATTAGACCCAAGAAAGGATCCTTTGCCCAAGATACTGATGGAAGAACAGCTCAAAGTAGGAACAATTTATTATGATAAATCGTGTTTCTGTCGAAAAATGTTAGTGGCTTAGGACGCCATCTTTTTTGACGTAGCTTCGCTTGGCGCAAACTGTATTGAAAAGTAAGGATAATTTAAAAAATGTAATTCCGCGATTGTATTAAGAATTAAATTGTCTATCAATCGCTGTCCACCCTATATTTTTTAGTCACGTTTATGAGTATTTATGTATACGACTAGATCACTGTCTAATATGGAGCACGGCATTTTCTGACCAGCTCGGCTACTTTTCTCATTGTATAACCACGATTTTGGTGGCTAAATATCCACATTTTCGAACAAACTGTATATGTATGTTGTAATATGATGTTACAGGAGTGTCATCTGAAGAATTCTGAGAAGGTTAGTGAAAAAATTAATATCTTTTGGCGATGTTGACGTTATCGCGCTCTTTGGCTAGAATCAATGCTGGGGTAACGTTTGCATATGTGGTATGCTAATATAACGATTTATTGTGTTTTCGCTGTAAGACACTTAGAAAATCTGAAATATTGTCTGTATTCACAGGATCTGTCTCTTTTGATTAGTGTATGCTGTGTATTTTTACGAAATGTTTTATGATTAGTAATTAGGTAAGACACGTTGCTCTATCTATTTATTCTAGTCGATTTGTGACGGTGGGTGCAATTGTAAACTATGATATCTACCTGAAATATTCACATTTTTCTAACAAAACCTATCCTATACCATAAATATGTTATCAGACTGTCATCTGAGGAGGTTTTTTCTTGGTTAGTGGCTATCAATATCTTAGTTTAGCCGAATTGGTGATAGCTAGTGGTGTTGGTGGACAAAGAAAAAAATGGTCTCTTTTGCTAAGGTGTTTACCTAATAGATTTACATATTGTGTCTTCCCTGTAAAACATTTTAAAAATCGGACATGTTGGCTGGATTCACACGATCTGTATCTTTCATTAGCTGTATTGGACTTGTTAATGTGTGAAAGTTAAATATTTTAAAAAAATATTTTTTTTGAATTTCGCGCCCTGGCTTTTCAGTGGGGGGGGGGGGTGCCGCTAGCGGCACCCCAGTCCTAGACAGGTTAACACTTGTTTGGTTACTACATGATTCCATATGTGTTATTTCATAGTTTCAATGTCTCCACTATTATTCTACAATGTAGACAATAGTTAAAACTGATCCTAGATCTGTACAATGTAGACAATAGTTAAAATAAAGAAAAAACATTGAATTTGTAGGTGTGTCCAAACAATTGACCGGTACTGTATATACATTGTGGAGGTGAACTGGTCCTAGATCTGTACAAAGGCATAACATCTACAGCAGGAACAACTGTCTGTGTTAGAGAACATATAAAACGAACTGATCCTAGATCTGTACAAAGGCATAACATCTACAGCAGGAACAACTGTCTGTGTTAGAGAACATATAAAACAAACTGATCCTAGATCTGTACAAAGGCATACCATCTACAGCAGGAACAACTGTCTGTGTTAGAGAACATATAAAACGAACTGATCCTAGATCTGTACAAAGGCATAACATCTACAACAGGAACAACTGTCTGTGTTAAAAGGCCCAGCTGGATTGAATTGAGCTGTTTAAAATGACGTATTTGAATGTCAAATGATTTGTTTGTCAGTACAAGACAGGGTCTGTGGAGGCTTGGCCTATTAGTGGTAGATTTTTGGAGGGATACTTGTCCCTACAGCCAATCAGTGAGCAGCTTCCCTTCCCCTACATCTCAGGCAGTTATGTTACTCACAACACTCCCCCTGCTTTCCTCAACAATGGAGCAGCTTCCCTTCCCCTACATCTCAGGCAGTTCTGTTACTCACAACACTCCCCCTGCTTTCCTCAACAATGGAACAGCTTCCCTTCCCCTACATCTCAGGCAGTTCTGTTACTCACAACACTCCCCCTGCTTTCCTCAACAATGGAACAGCTTCCCTTCCCCTACATCTCAGGCAGTTCTGTTACTCACAACACTCCCCCTGCTTTCCTCAACAATAGAACAGCTTCCCTTCCCCTACATCTCAGGCAGTTCTGTTACTCACAACACTCCCCCTGCTTTCCTCAACAATGGAACAGCCCACTGAGCTAAAGCCTTGGCATTACAAATATGTTTTAAAGGAGCGGGACATTTTTTACAATGAGGAAATAATATGTCATGTTTTACACGTACCTCAGCCATCATTGTGAATGGTGTCTTATGCAGTGACAAAATTAAATTTGCTGATGCAGTAAATCTAATACTTAGGTGTTTTTAGGCCTGAAAGGTCTGCGGTGATTCCGTGGTTATAAATTACTGACCTTGGAATACATTTCTGGCCATGCTGGCAGGGTCTGAATCAAACCCAATGTCCACCTGGCACACTGACAGGGTCTGAATCAAACCCAATGTCCACCTGGCACACTGACAGGGTCTGAATCAAACCCAATGACCCCCTGGCACACTGACAGGGTCTGAATCAAACCCAATGACCCCCTGGCACACTGACAGGGTCTGAATCAAACACAATGTCCACCTGGCACACTGACAGGGTCTGAATCAAACCCAATGACCACCTGGCACACTGACAGGGTCTGAATCAAACCCAATGTCCACCTGGCACACTGACAGGGTCTGAATCAAACACAATGTCCACCTGGCACACTGACAGGGTCTGAATCAAACACAATGTCCACCTGGCACACTGACAGGGTCTGAATCAAACCCAATGACAACCTGGTACACTGACAGGGTCTGAATCAAACCCAATGTCTACCAGCAGTATAGACCTAGTCTGTTCATTATATACATCTACATAATGTATTGTTACACCATGTAGGAGCAGTATAGACCTAGTCTGTTCATTATATACATCTACATGATGTATTGTTACACCATGTAGGAGCAGTATAGACCTAGTCTGTTCATTATATACATCTACATGATGTATTGTTACACCATGTAGGAGCAGTATAGACCTAGTCTGTTCATTATATACATCTACATGCTGTATTGTTACACCATGTAGGAGCAGTATAGACTGATAGTAGCTGGCTACTTATTTAGATTTAGTTTGACCTAATGAAACTGCCTTAAATGTGCTGTAGTAAAATAAAATGTATTCGCACTAATCAATCAACACATTCCTGTCTTTGTATGTCTCAATATAATAGTATTATTTAATGAAATCCATTTAAAATAATATTTTCCTCAACTGCGTTTCCCACTCCAGCCAGCAGACGGCGATTTGCGTCGTTCAGGCGATGCTGCTATCGTGACGTATAATCTAGTGGACGGTTCTTCAAAAACAACAAGTCAACCACCTCGGTAGCTTGCTAGCCAACGTAGCCGAAAGATTCAAGTTGTTTTTACGCTTTCGGTGTATATTAGCTGCTGTGTTTTAGACACACTTCTATCGTATCTACTTGTTAGCCTATTTAATTTAATGTTACGTTATTTTTTATTAGTCAGATATAGTAGCTGGCTGGTTAAATTAGCACTAGCTTAGTCGCTAATGATAGCTAGCTAGCTAATATCCCCGAACATGAGCTCACTAAGCTTCTCCCCTCCTGCTAAAGAAGAAGGGGTCTGCTGGACGGAGAATGAAGCTCTGGGGCTGAACATTGTCGTGAAAGAGGAGAAGGTAGAGGAGGATGTCACAGTTAAAAAATAAATTGAGGGCGAGGCTGTTACAGTGAAAGAGGAAGAAGCGTTCAAAGTGAAAGAGGAGGATGAGAAAGAGGATGCCGTTTTTGACTTGAAGAAGGAAGGGGAGATTTCTGTCACATTGAAAGATGAAGAGGTGGAGGTAGGAGATCTGATTTACATCAGTAAGTACCGCCTTAAATAGGGTTTTCACTTTGGATATTCGGAGTTGGCTCGTCAATACCTCATCAAGGGAGGGCCCTAGGATGATGACTGATATGTCTAGAATCAGACGACGTAGAGAGCAAGCTACCCCTTGTTTTCTCCGTTCCGTTTTCAAAAAGTGACTTAACATATATATTTGAGAAGGGTCTATCTGGGGGCCACGGCATGTAGTGATTTTACTGTAGTTATGATTTACTACACACAGTGCCCCCCAATAGTGCCATGCGAGAGTTGGGTTGGCTACACCAACGATTATGGATAAACTGACAATACGTCTCTGCCCTAACAAGCGGAGTCGTTGTCCACAAAGCAGCACTGTGGGTTGTCTAGCTCCCGCCTATCCTTTCTTTGGATTGGTGGATCTTATTATTATTGTTATCTATTGTTTATATTCTATGAGGGTTGTTGTCGTCAACCGCCTGTATTCAATGGAGAGAGATGCTAAGCTACTAGCATGAATATGCATAGCGATCTGGAGACAACTCCTATAGTGTTTTTTATCAAAGTTGTCGGTATGTCACGTGTCCACATAACAATTTAAGAATTACGACACTTCTGTTAGATCAAGTAAACCTCACGTAGCAAATAAGCAATTCATTTTGTTGTTGACCAAATTCAACACTTTCCACATTGGGTTGATAATTGTTTCCACTAGAGGAATAACTAATTTGGTACAACCTACTGTAACCTACTGACACGACCTAGAGAGAGAACCAATTGGGTACAACCTACTGTAACCTACTGACATGACCTAGAGAGAGAACCAATTGGGTACAACCTACTGTAACCTACTGACATGACCTAGAGAGAAAACCAATTGGGTACAACCTACTGTAACCTACTGGCATGACCTAGAGAGACTACCAATTGGGTACAACCTACTGTAACCTACTGGCATGACCTAGAGAGAGAACCAATTGGGTACAACCTACTGTAACCTACTGACATGACCTAGAGAGAGAACCAATTGGGTACAACCTACTGTAACCTACTGACATGACCTAGAGAGAAAACCAATTGGGTACAACCTACTGTAACCTACTGGCATGACCTAGAGAGAGAACCAATTGGGTACAACCTACTGTAACCTACTGACACGACCTAGAGAGAAAACCAATTGGGTACAACCTACTGTAACCTACTGACACGACCTAGAGAGAAAACCAATTGGGTACAACCTACTGTAATTGCATGAGAAAATAATGGTACCAGTCAAAAGTCTCCATGACTCTGCCGTTGTGCTGTAGAATTTGTGAATTTTGTCGCTTGTATAATAAGGGACTATCATTTGTCCCAACATCACAGGCCACAGACTTTGATAAAGACTTCCAAAAGTTTTTCCGCAGTTTGAGATCGACTGAGTTTTTTTAATGGGGTTTCTCCCTGTGCACCTGCCAATGTACAAGTTACCAGACAGGACATATTGCTGATGCTCTTCCTATTGATAACCTGAATGACAATTAACTTGTGGGTGGTGGTCGTGATGACAGCCTATTCGATGACGTCCATCGGGATTCCCCCCCAAAAAAGAAGACGCTCTGGATTGATCACTGGAGTCTGATGTGAAGGAGGAGGTTGATCATCAGGAGTCAGATGTGAAGGAGGAGGTTGATCATCAGGAGTCAGATGTGAAGGAGGAGGTTGATCATCAGGAGTCAGATGTGAAGGAGGAGGTTGATCATCAGGAGTCAGATGTGAAGGAGGAGGTTGATCATCAGGAGTCAGATGTGAAGGAGGAGGTTGATCATCAGGAGTCAGATGTGAAGGAGGAGGTTGATCATCAGGAGTCGGATGTGAAGGAGGAGGTTGATGGCCACATCAGTGAATTGTACTTTTTGGAGAAATGTCCTCTGGTCTGATGTAACAAATATAGAACTGTTTGGCCATAATGACCATCGTTATGTTTGGAAGAAAAAGGGAGAGGCTTGCAAGTCAAAGCTCACCATCCCAACTGTGAAGCACGGCGGTGGCAGCATCATGTTGTGGGGGTGCTTTGCTGCAGGAGAGAGTAGTGCACATCACAAAATAGATGGCATCATGAGGTGGGGAAATTATGTGGATATATTGAAGCAAAATCTCAAGACATCAGTCAGGAAGTTAAAGCTTGGTCGCAAATGGGTCTTCCAAATGGACAATGACCCCAAGCATACTTCCAAAGTTGTGGCAAAATGGCTTAAGGACAACAAAGTCAAGGTATTGGAGTGGCCCTCACAAAGCCCTGACCTCAATCGTATAGAAAATTTGTGGGCAGAACTGAAAAAGTGAGTGCGAGAAAGGAGGCCTACAAACCTTACACAGTTACACCAGCTCTGTCAGGAGGAATGGGCCAAAATGCACCCAACTTATTGTGGGAAGCTTGTGGAAGGCTACCCGACACGTTTGACCCAAGTTAAACAATTTAAAGGCAATGCTACCAAATACTAATTGAGTGGATGTAAACTTCTGACCCACTGGGAATTTGATGACATAAAAGCTGAAATAAATCATTCTCTCTACCATTATTTTGACATTTCACATTCTTAAAATAAAGTGGTGATCCTAACAGACCTAAGACAGGGAATTTTTACTAGGATTAAATGTCAGGAATTGTGATGAGATTAAATGTATTTGGCTAAGGTGTATGTAAACTTTCGACTTCAACTTTAGGTACCGTTACTGTGTTAAAAACAGAGGCAGTGGTGGGACTGATGTGTGTGGTGTTAAAGGGGAAATCTGAAATTTGTTTCTAAACATTGGAGTAAAAAGAATATGACAGCTTTGTTATTGTTTCAACTGCAGATTGGTTGTTTGTTGTGTGGCTTTTTTAAAGGGGCAACCTAGGTTTTAAACAGAAACAAAATGGCAGCCCAGAGACCTGAGCTGTGTTGGAATACTCATACTAACTGTACTATTTGTGACGTACATTGAGTTTGTAGTATGCTTATTGGTCGTAGTATGATATAGTTGGTTTAGCCAAAAGTTCCCTGGTAAGCAAGCATTTCTAAACTTTATTCACTGTTATGGGGTACTATTTTGGTGTGATGTCATTATGGGGTATTGTGATGTCATTCTGGGGTATTGTCTGAAGATGGATACATTTAAAAAAAAAAAATGGCATCCATTTTAGAATAATAGCCAAAGAACATTTTACTGGTTAAAGTCGTTTTTTAAATACAAAGTAGTACATTTTCGACCAAAAACATAAACATTATATTAATCAGGACATTCAAATGAACCTTACAATTATAATCCAAAGTAGTGTGAAATGCACTCATAAGCAACCTGTAAATGGAGGCTATATCTGCTGTCAGCCTATGATAACTCCCCTGAGTTTTCCCCCACGGTGGTGAATTAGTGAATAGACACAGAGCTTAATGTGAGTTTCCTTGAGTAGCACTCCTGATCTTGCACTGATAGTGTGTTGTCATATTCAGAATACATTGTGGAAAAACTACAATCTTTGCTCACCTTTTTTGCTCCAGGCAGATATACAACATCCATAACTAGTGGTTTCTGCATTATCAGGGAGGTGTTTCTGCAACCAAATTGCATGTGCATCGCCCTTGTCGCAATTTTAGAAAACACAGAAAGGGGCCTGTATTGGAGACCAAAAGTCATCTGGCACACTGCTTAGGATTTCAACAACTTTTACTTTTTTCTAGCCTAAAATCATTGATGTTACTACTAATGTGAAAAAAAGACTAAATATGACTATTGTTGCTCACTTGACTGTCTTAAGACAATTGTCAAGTAATTTTAACATTCATTACAGACGCCAATTGTTGTACAACATCATGGCTACGCTGTTGGCATCACCTTTTACAGTGGATTTCTGCTGTTGTGGGCCTTTAACCATCTGTCTGACTTGTTGTTCACACAGGAGAGAGACGTGACTATCGTGGATCCTCTGGGGAACCTCAACATTATGATGCTAACAGGAGAGAGACCGTGACTATCGTGGATCCTCTGGGGAGCCTCAACAACATCATGATGCTAACAGGAGAGAGACGTGACTATCGTGGATCCTCTGGGGAGCCTCAACAACATCATGAAGCTGACAGGAGAGAGACGTGACTATCGTGGATCCTCTGGGGAGCCTCAACAACATCATGATGCTAACAGGAGAGAGACGTGACTATCGTGGATCCTCTGGGGAGCCTCAACAACATCATGATGCTAACAGGAGAGCGACGTGACTATCGTGGATCCTCTGGGGAGCCTCAACAACATCATGATGCTAACAGGAGAGAGACGTGACTATAGTGGATCCTCTGGGGAGCCTCAACAACATCATGATGCTAACAGGAGAGAGACGTGACTATCGTGGATCCTCTTGGGGAGCCTCAACATCATGAAGCTGACAGGAGAGAGACGTGACTATCGTGGATGCTCTGGGGAGCCTCAACAACATCATGAAGCTGACAGGAGAGAGACGTGACTATCGTGTCTCCTCCTGGGGAGCCTCAACAACATTATGAAAGCTAACAGGAGAGAGACGTGACTATCGTGGATCCTCTGGGGAGCCTCAACATCATCATGAAGCTGACAGGAGAGAGACGTGACTATCGTGGATCCTCTGGGGAGCCTCAACAACATCATGAAGCTAACAGGACAGAGACGTGACTATCGTGGATCCTCTGGGGAGCCTCAACAACATGATGCTAACAGGAGAGAGACGTGACTATCGTGGATCCTCTGGGGAGCCTCAAACATCATGAAGCTAACAGGAGAGAGACGTGACTATCGTGGATCCTCTGGGGAGCCTCAACAACATCATGAAGCTAACAGGAGAGAGACGTGACTATCGTGGATCCTCTGGGGAGCCTCAACAACATCATGATGCTAACAGGAGAGAGACGTGACTATCGTGGATCCTCTGGGGAGCCTCAACAACATCATGATGCTAACAGGAGAGAGACGTGACTATCGTGGATCCTCTGGGGAGCCTCAACAACATCATGAGCTAACAGGAGAGAGACGTGACTATCGTGGATCCTCTGGGGAGCCTCAACAACATCATGAAGCTGACAGGAGAGAGACGTGACTATCGTGGATCCTCTGGGGAGCCTCAACAACATCATGAAGCTGACAGGAGAGAGACGTGACTATCGTGATCCTCTGGGGAGCCTCAACAACATCATGAAGCTGACAGGAGAGAGACGTGACTATCGTGGATCCTCTGGGGAGCCTCAACAACATCATGAGCTGACAGGAGAGAGACGTGACTATCGTGGATCCTCTGGGGAGCCTCAACATCATGATGCTAACAGGAGAGAGACGTGACTATCGTGGATCCTCTGGGGAGCCTCAACAACATCATGATGCTAACAGGAGAGAGACGTGACTATCGTGGATCCTCTGGGGAGCCTCAACAACATCATGAAGCTGACAGGAAGAGACGTGACTATCGTGGATCCTCTGGGGAGCCTCAACAACATCATGATGCTAACAGGAGAGAGACGTGACTATCGTGGATCCTCTGGGGAGCCTCAACAACATCATGATGCTAACAGGAGAGAGACGTGACTATCGTGGATCCTCTGGGGAGCCTCAACAACATCATGATGCTAACAGGAGAGAGACGTGACTATCGTGGATCCTCTGGGGAGCCTCAACAACATCATGAAGCTAACAGGAGAGAGACGTGACTATCGTGGATCCTCTGGGGAGCCTCAACAACATCATGAAGCTGACAGGAGAGAGACGTGACTATCGTGGATCCTCTGGGGAGCCTCAACAACATCATGAAGCTGACAGGAGAGAGACGTGACTATCGTGGATCCTCTGGGGAGCCTCAACAACATCATGAAGCTGACAGGAGAGAGACGTGACTATCGTGGATCCTCTGGGGAGCCTCAACAACATTATGAAGCTAACAGGAAGAGACGTGACTATCGTGGATCCTCTGGGGAGCCTCAACACATCATGAAGCTGACAGGAGAGAGACGTGACTATCGTGGATCCTCTGGGGAGCCTCAACAACATCATGAAGCTGACAGGAGAGAGACGTGACTATCGTGGATCCTCTGGGGAGCCTCAACAACATCATGAAGCTGACAGGAGAGAGACGTGACTATCGTGGATCCTCTGGGGAGCCTCAACAACATCATGAAGCTGACAGGAGAGAGACGTGACTATCGTGGATCCTCTGGGGAGCCTCAACAACATCATGAAGCTGACAGGAGAGAGACGTGACTATCGTGGATCCTCTGGGGAGCCTCAACATCATGATGCTAACAGGAGAGACGTGACTATCGTGGATCCTCTGGGGAGCCTCAACAACATCATGAAGCTAACAGGAGAGAGACGTGACTATCGTGGATCCTCTGGGGAGCCTCAACATCATGAAGCTAACAGGAGAGAGACGTGACTATCGTGGATCCTCTGGGGAGCCTCAACATCATGATGCTAACAGGAGAGAGACGTGACTATCGTGGATCCTCTGGGGAGCCTCAACATATGATGCTAACAGGAGAGAGACGTGACTATCGTGGATCCTCTGGGGAGCCTCAACAACATCATGAAGCTGACAGGAGAGAGACGTGACTATCGTGGATCCTCTGGGGAGCCTCAACAACATCATGAAGCTAACAGGAGAGAGACGTGACTATCGTGGATCCTCTGGGGAGCCTCAACAACATCATGAAGCTAACAGGAGAGAGACGTGACTATCGTGGATCCTCTGGGGAGCCTCAACAACATCATGAAGCTAACAGGAGAGAGACGTGACTATCGTGGATCCTCTGGGGAGCCTCAACAATCATGAATGCTAACAGGAGAGAGACGTGACTATCGTGGATCCTCTGGGGAGCCTCAACAACATCATGAAGCTAACAGGAGAGAGACGTGACTATCGTGGATCCTCTGGGGAGCCTCAACAACATCATGAAGCTAACAGGAGAGAGACGTGACTATCGTGGATCCTCTGGGGAGCCTCAACAACATCATGATGCTAACAGGAGAGAGACGTGACTATCGTGGATCCTCTGGGGAGCCTCAACAACATCATGATGCTAACAGGAGAGAGACGTGACTATCGTGGATCCTCTGGGGAGCCTCAACAACATCATGATGCTAACAGGAGAGAGACGTGACTATCGTGGATCCTCTGGGGAGCCTCAACATCATGAAGCTGACAGGAGAGAGACGTGACTATCGTGGATCTGGGGAGCCTCAACAACATCATGAAGCTGACAGGAGAGAGACGTGACTATCGTGGATCCTCTGGGGAGCCTCAACAACATCATGAAGCTAACAGGAGAGAGACGTGACTATCGTGGATCCTCTGGGGAGCCTCAACACATCATGAAGCTGACAGGAGAGAGACGTGACTATCGTGGATCCTCTGGGGAGCCTCAACAACATCATGAAGCTGACAGGAGAGAGACGTGACTATCGTGGATCCTCTGGGGAGCCTCAACAACATCATGAAGCTGACAGGAGAGAGACGTGACTATCGTGATCCTCTGGGGAGCCTCAACAACATCATGAAGCTGACAGGAGAGAGACGTGACTATCGTGGATCCTCTGGGGAGCCTCAACAACATCATGAAGCTGACAGGAGAGAGACGTGACTATCGTGGATCCTCTGGGGAGCCTCAACATATGAGCTGACAGGAGAGAGACGTGACTATCGTGGATCCTCTGGGGAGCCTCAACAACATCATGAAGCTGACAGGAGAGAGACGTGACTATCGTGGATCCTCTGGGGAGCCTCAACAACATGATGCTAACAGGACAGAGACGTGACTATCGTGGATCCTCTGGGGAGCCTCAACATCATGAGCTAACAGGAGAGAGACGTGACTATCGTGGATCCTCTGGGGAGCCTCAACAACATCATGATGCTAACAGGAGAGAGACGTGACTATCGTGGATCCTCTGGGGAGCCTCAACAACATCATGATGCTAACAGGACAAAGAGACGTGACTATCGTGGATCCTCTGGGGAGCCTCAACAACATCATGAGCTAACAGGACAGAGACGTGACTATCGTGGATCCTCTGGGGAGCCTCAACAACATCATGATGCTAACAGGACAAAGAGACGTGACTATCGTGGATCCTCTGGGGAGCCTCAACAACATCATGAGCTAACAGGAGAGAGACGTGACTATCGTGGATCCTCTGGGGAGCCTCAACAACATCATGAGCTGACAGGAGAGAGACGTGACTATCGTGGATCCTCTGGGGAGCCTCAACAACATCATGATGCTAACAGGAGAGAGACGTGACTATCGTGGATCCTCTGGGGAGCCTCAACAACATCATGATGCTAACAGGAGAGAGACGTGACTATCGTGGATCCTCTGGGGAGCCTCAACATCATGAAGCTAACAGGAGAGAGACGTGACTATCGTGGATCCTCTGGGGAGCCTCAACATCATGATGCTAACAGGAGAGAGACGTGACTATCGTGGATCCTCTGGGGAGCCTCAACATCATGCTAACAGGAGAGAGACGTGACTATCGTGGATCCTCTGGGGAGCCTCAACAACATCATGAAGCTGACAGGAGAGAGACGTGACTATCGTGGATCCTCTGGGGAGCCTCAACAACATCATGAAGCTGACAGGAGAGAGACGTGACTATCGTGGATCCTCTGGGGAGCCTCAACAACATCATGAAGCTAACAGGAGAGAGACGTGACTATCGTGGATCCTCTGGGGAGCCTCAACAACATCATGAAGCTAACAGGAGAGAGACGTGACTATCGTGGATCCTCTGGGGAGCCTCAACAACATCATGAAGCTAACAGGAGAGAGACGTGACTATCGTGGATCCTCTGGGGAGCCTCAACAACATCATGAAGCTAACAGGAGAGAGACGTGACTATCGTGGATCCTCTGGGGAGCCTCAACCATCATGAAGCTAACAGGAGAGAGACGTGACTATCGTGGATCCTCTGGGGAGCCTCAACAACATCATGAGCTAACAGGAGAGAGACGTGACTATCGTGGATCCTCTGGGGAGCCTCAACAACATCATGATGCTGACAGGAGAGAGACGTGACTATCGTGGATCCTCTGGGGAGCCTCAACAACATCATGATGCTGACAGGAGAGAGACGTGACTATCGTGGATCCTCTGGGGAGCCTCAACAACATCATGAAGCTGACAGGAGAGAGACGTGACTATCGTGGATCCTCTGGGGAGCCTCAACAACATCATGAAGCTGACAGGAGAGAGACGTGACTATCGTGGATCCTCTGGGGAGCCTCAACATATGATGCTAACAGGAGAGAGACGTGACTATCGTGGATCCTCTGGGGAGCCTCAACAACATCATGATGCTAACAGGAGAGAGACGTGACTATCGTGGATCCTCTGGGGAGCCTCAACAACATCATGAAGCTAACAGGAGAGAGACGTGACTATCGTGGATCCTCTGGGGAGCCTCAACAACATCATGATGCTAACAGGAGAGAGACGTGACTATCGTGGATCCTCTGGGGAGCCAACAACAACATCATGAGCTAACAGGAGAGAGACGTGACTATCGTGGATCCTCTGGGGAGCCTCAACAACATCATGATGCTAACAGGAGAGAGACGTGACTATCGTGGATCCTCTGGGGAGCCTCAACAACATCATGAGCTAACAGGAGAGAGACGTGACTATCGTGGATCCTCTGGGGAGCCTCAACAACATCATGAAGCTGACAGGAGAGAGACGTGACTATCGTGGATCCTCTGGGGAGCCTCAACAACATCATGAAGCTAACAGGAGAGAGACGTGACTATCGTGGATCCTCTGGGGAGCCTCAACAACATCATGAAGCTAACAGGAGAGAGACGTGACTATCGTGGATCCTCTGGGGAGCCTCAACAACATCATGAAGCTGACAGGAGAGAGACGTGACTATCGTGGATCCTCTGGGGAGCCTCAACAACATCATGAAGCTGACAGGAGAGAGACGTGACTATCGTGGATCCTCTGGGGAGCCTCAACAACATCATGAAGCTGACAGGAGAGAGACGTGACTATCGTGGATCCTCTGGGGAGCCTCAACAACATCATGAAGCTGACAGGAGAGAGACGTGACTATCGTGGATCCTCTGGGGAGCCTCAACAACATCATGAAGCTGACAGGAGAGAGACGTGACTATCGTGGATCCTCTGGGGAGCCTCAACATCATGAAGCTAACAGGAGAGAGACGTGACTATCGTGGATCCTCTGGGGAGCCTCAACAACATCATGAGCTAACAGGAGAGAGACGTGACTATCGTGGATCCTCTGGGGAGCCTCAACATCATGAGCTAACAGGAGAGAGACGTGACTATCGTGGATCCTCTGGGGAGCCTCAACAACATCATGAAGCTGACAGGAGAGAGACGTGACTATCGTGGATCCTCTGGGGAGCCCAACAACATCATGAAGCTGACAGGAGAGAGACGTGACTATCGTGGATCCTCTGGGGAGCCTCAACAACATCATGAAGCTGACAGGAGAGAGACGTGACTATCGTGGATCCTCTGGGGAGCCTCAACAACATCATGAAGCTAACAGGAGAGAGATTGGACTATCGTGGATCCTCTGGGAGCCTCAACAACATCATGAAGCTAACAGGACAGAGACGTGACTATCGTGGATCCTCTGGGGAGCCTCAACAAACATGATGCTAACAGGAGAGAGACGTTGACTATCGTGGATCCTCTGGGGAGCCTCAACGACATCATGAAGCTAACAGGAGAGAGACGTGACTATCGTGGATCCTCTGGGGAGCCTCAACAACATCATGAAGCTCAACAGGAGAGAGACGTGACTATCGTGGATCCTCTGGGGAGCCTCAACAACATCATGATGCTAAACAGGAGAGAGACGTGACTATCGTGGATCCTCTGGGGAGCCTCAACAACATCATGATGCTAACAGGAGAGAGACGTGACTATCGTGGATCCTCTGGGGAGCCTCAACAACATCATGATGCTAACAGGAGAGAGACGTGACTATCGTGGATCCTCTGGGGAGCCTCAAATGAAGCTGACCGGAGAGCGACGTGACTATCGTGGATGCTCTGGGGAGCCTCAACAACATCATGAAGCTGACAGGAGAGAGACGTGACTATCGTGTATCCTCTGGGGACCCTCAACAACATTATGAAGCTAACAGGAAAGAGACGTGACTATCGTGGATCCTCTGGGGAGCCTCAACATCATCATGAAGCTGACAGGAGAGAGACGTGACTATCGTGGATCCTCTGGGGAGCCTCAACAACATCATGAAGCTGACAGGAGAGAGACGTGACTATCGTGGATCCTCTGGGAGCCTCAACAACATCCTGAAGCTGACAGGAGAGAGACGTGACTATCGTGTATCCTCTGGGGAGCCTCAACAACATCATGAAGCTGACAGGAGAGAGACGTGACTATCGTGGATCCTCTGGGGAGCCTCAACAACATCATGAAGCTGACAGGAGAGAGACGTGACTATCGTGGATCCTCTGGGGAGCCTCAACATTATGATGCTAACAGGACAGAGACGTGACTATCGTGGATCCTCTGGGGAGCCTCAACAACATCATGAAGCTAACAGGAGAGAGACGTGACTATCGTGGATCCTCTGGGGAGCCTCAACAACATCATGAAGCTGACAGGAGAGAGACGTGACTATCGTGGATCCTCTGGGGAGCCTCAACATCATGATGCTAACAGGACAGAGACGTGACTATCGTGGATCCTCTGGGGAGCCTCAACAACATGATGCTAACAGGACAGAGACGTGACTATCGTGGATCCTCTGGGGAGCCTCAACATCATGAAGCTAACAGGAGAGAGATGTGACTATCGTGGATCCTCTGGGAGCCTCAACAACATTATGATGCTAACAGGAGAGAGACGTGACTATCGTGGATCCTCTGGGGAGCCCTCAACAACATCATGATGCTAACAGGACAAAGACGTGACTATCGTGGATCCTCTGGGGAGCCTCAACAACATCATGAAGCTAACAGGACAGAGACGTGACTATCGTGGATCCTCTGGGGAGCCTCAACAACATCATGAAGCTGACAGGAGAGAGACGTGACTATCGTGGATCCTCTGGGGAGCCTCAACAACATCATGATGCTAACAGGAGAGAGACGTGACTATCGTGGATCCTCTGGGGAGCCTCAACAACATCATGATGCTAACAGGAGAGAGACGTGACTATCGTGGATCCTCTGGGGAGCCTCAACATCATGAAGCTAACAGGAGAGAGACGTGACTATCGTGGATCCTCTGGGGAGCCTCAACATCATGATGCTAACAGGAGAGAGACGTGACTATTGTGGATCCTCTGGGGAGCCTCAACATTATGATGCTAACAGGAGAGAGACGTGACTATCGTGGATCCTCTGGGGAGCCTCAACAACATCATGAAGCTGACAGGAGAGAGACGTGACTATCGTGGATCCTCTGGGGAGCCTCAACAACATCATGAAGCTGACAGGAGAGAGACGTGACTATCGTGGATCCTCTGGGGAGCCTCAACAACATCATGAAGCTAACAGGAGAGAGACGTGACTATCGTGGATCCTCTGGGGAGCCTCAACAACATCATGAAGCTGACAGGAGAGAGACGTGACTATCGTGGATCCTCTGGGGAGCCTCAACAACATCATGAAGCTAACAGGAGAGAGACGTGACTATCGTGGATCCTCTGGGGAGCCTCAACAACATCATGAAGCTAACAGGACAGAGACGTGACTATCGTGGATCCTCTGGGGAGCCTCAACAACATGATGCTAACAGGAGAGAGACGTGACTATCGTGGATCCTCTGGGGAGCCTCAACGACATCATGAAGCTAACAGGAGAGAGACGTGACTATCGTGGATCCTCTGGGGAGCCTCAACAACATCATGAAGCTAACAGGAGAGAGACGTGACTATCGTGGATCCTCTGGGGAGCCTCAACAACATCATGATGCTGACAGGAGAGAGACGTGACTATCGTGGATCCTCTGGGGAGCCTCAACAACATCATGATGCTGACAGGAGAGAGACGTGACTATCGTGGATCCTCTGGGGAGCCTCAACAACATCATGAAGCTGACAGGAGAGAGACGTGACTATCGTGGATCCTCTGGGGAGCCTCAACAACATCATGAAGCTGACAGGAGAGAGACGTGACTATCGTGGATCCTCTGGGGAGCCTCAACAACATCATGAAGCTAACAGGAGAGAGACGTGACTATCGTGGATCCTCTGGGGAGCCTCAACAACATCATGAAGCTGACAGGAGAGAGACGTGACTATCGTGGATCCTCTGGGGAGCCTCAACAACATCATGAAGCTAACAGGAGAGAGACGTGACTATCGTGGATCCTCTGGGGAGCCTCAACAACATCATGAAGCTAACAGGACAGAGGACGTGACTATCGTGGATCCTCTGGGGAGCCTCAACAACATGATGCTAACAGGAGAGAGACGTGACTATCGTGGATCCTCTGGGGAGCCTCAACGACATCATGAAGCTAACAGGAGAGAGACGTGACTATCGTGGATCCTCTGGGGAGCCTCAACAACATCATGAAGCTAACAGGAGAGAGACGTGACTATCGTGGATCCTCTGGGGAGCCTCAACAACATCATGATGCTGACAGGAGAGAGACGTGACTATCGTGGATCCTCTGGGGAGCCTCAACAACATCATGATGCTGACAGGAGAGAGACGTGACTATCGTGGATCCTCTGGGGAGCCTCAACAACATCATGAAGCTGACGAGGCAGAGAAGAGTCCCTCCTGATCAGAACACCTCAAGAAACACCAGAGGAGACCCACAGGGAAGAAATCTCACTGCTCTGACTGTGGGAAAGGTTGCAAATCTTCATCAGAACTTAAAATACACCAGCGAGTACACATAGGAGAGAAATCTCACCACTGTTTTGATTGTGGGAAGAGTTACTTAAGATCAGAATCACTAAAAGTACACATGAGAATTCACACTGGAGAGAAACCTTATAGCTGTGATCAATGTGGGAAGAGTTTTACTCACTCAGGCTGCCTGATAGTACATCTGAGAGCACACACTGGAGAGAACCTTATAGCTGTGATCAATGTGGGAAGAGTTTTACTCACTCAGGCTGCCTGATAGTACATCTGAGAGCACACACTGGAGAGAAACCTTATAGCTGTGATCAATGTGGGAAGAGTTTTACTCACTCAAGCTGCCTGATAGTACATCTGAGAGCACACACTGGAGAGAAACCTTATAATTGTACTCAATGTGGAAGAGTTTTACTCACTCAGGCTGCCTGATAGTACATCTGAGAGCACACACTGGAGAGAAACCTTATAGCTGTGATCATGTGGGAAGAGTTTTACTCACTCAGGCTGCCTGATAGTACATCTGAGAGCACACACTGGAGAGAAACCTTATAGCTGTGATCAATGTGGGAAGAGTTTTACTCACTCAAGCTGCCTGATAGCACATCTGAGTGCACACACCGGAGAGAAACCTTACCACTGCTCAGACTGCGGAAAGAGTTTTGTTAGTTCAACAGATTTAAAATCACACCAGAAAATACACATAGTAGAGAAACCTTTTAACTGTACTCAGTGGGAAGAGGTTTAATCACTCAAGCTGGCTGATAGTACATCTGAGAGCACACACAGGAGTGAAACCTTATAGCTGTGATCAATGTGGGTAGAGATTTGTTACATCTCGCCATCTGACTATACACCAGAGAACACACACTGGAGACAAACCTTGTAGCTGTACTCAATGTGGGAAGAGTTTTATTCAGTCAAGCAGCCTGGTATCACACCAGAGAACACACACAGGAGAGAAATCTCATAGCTGTGATCAATGTCACAAGAGATACTCTGATAAAAGATCTCTGATCAAACATCAGAAAATACATACATGAAGTAGTTGTTTCATGATATCAATGAAATGTCACAATGTAGAATGTTTTAACATTGTAGTAGGAATACAAAGGATTTGAATTTGTTAAAAGTCCATATTGATACAGAAAACACTAAACCATGATTTAGATGTATTAAGAACAAGTTGATTGACAAAGTCATGAAAAATGGAATAAACCACATTTTGGCTCTGATAAAAGATATGGCTCTGGGGTCAAAATGATCCATGTCAGAACTATGGTTCAATGTAAATATGTAGTGGGTCTAAAGTTTGTTTTAAATTATCACTCATTAAACACGAATCAATCAACACATGCTTCTCTTTGAACGACTTAATATAATATTACACTTTTATGAAATAAATGAAAATAAACTTTTGGTTCCTCAACTGCGTTGCCCACTCCAGTCAGCAGAAAGAGACGCAGCAGAAGTGCCTCTTTTTAGATTTGATTTGATTTATATATTTTTTTATTCAAAATGCAGATCTACAATTTACATTGTTACATCATACAGAACAGAACACGGGTATTAACAAGAAAATACTAAAACATACAAAACATATAAATAATGAACTATTCTAGTGTAGTTGTAATCACTATGAAAAAATCTATAATGATTCAGGAAGATGTTATTGTTGTTGTTATTCACTAGGATTAATGTTTTAATAAAATAGTTACATTCAATCAGAAAAATGTGTAATTTTGGTGTAGAATTTTGGAATTTTTATTTGTGTATAAAGTATTTGGCAACAAGAATTAAAAAAATGAACAATCATTTCAATGGTCTTGTTATCATTGCAATAGTAACATATTATATCTTTCATGTCAAAAACATGGGACGTGTTCATAATGGTAAATAAGTATTTTTCAAGGTTTTCCCAAAATTCTGACACAAATTTACATTAAAGAACAAGTGGGACAGATTCTCACCTTTATTTCACAGAAAACGCAGATATCATCAACAGCCACACATTTGGATATCATAGAATTACATGGATATACAGTATCTCATGTAACATTTTAAAGTGCTCTTCCTTAACTTTGTTTGGTATACAATATTTGTAATTCCTTAACCAGGCATTTTTCCAGACAATGTCAGGAATAATAAGCATGTTCCAGAAACATTTTCCTCTGGGTGGAAGTTGGTTTTGTGAATGAAGAATTTGTCTTATATATGTATTACAACAAGATTTCTCAAGTAAGCCCACGCCTTCCAATCTGAGTTCTGGATAAACTTTGTGATCATTACCAAAGCTAAGATGAGTTTTCATGAGTGTAGTTAGACCACTGGGAACGGCTTTGATCACAGAAATAAACACTGAAAGGTATTGGAAACTCTTTCAATGTTATAAATTGTTCATATGTAAGAATATTACCTCTGTTGTCAAAAACATCAAGAACAAAGTCAATATTCCTCTCATGCCAGCTGGGGTAGAACAATGACTTATTCCTTACAGTTATGTCTGAATTATTCCACAAAAGAGCTTTATGTGGGGAAACATTGTGTAGGAAACATATTTTCCAGGCCTTAAAGCTTGTTGGTGAAACCTAGCCAATTTAGCGGGTAATCTTTCAGGAATATAATGACATTTCAGTAAAAATTGAAGACCTCCCACCTTATGAAACACATTATTTGGAATGAAATACCATATTGAATCAGTATTGATCAAACATCTTGTCAACCAGTTGATCTTGAAAGTGTTATTTATGTCACAAAGTCCAACACTTCCAGACCTCCTTCAGCTCTTTTATTACAGAGGACTGACTTCTTCAGTTTGTGAGACTTATTTTTCCAGATGAAGTCAAGAAAGGTCTTGTTGATCTCTTTACAAGTAGCAGGATTTACAAACAAAGATGAGGGGTACACAAAACCAGACAGTCCCTCTGCCTTGGACAGAAGTACTCTCCCAAGTATAGAAAGATCTCTTTGTAGACAATTATTAAATATATTTTTGGTTTTCTTAATTTTAGGAGAGAAATTCATATGTTGTCTGACTGTGGTTTTTGACAGATGTATTCCTAAATATTTAACACAGTCCTTTACAGGAATATTTTCTATTTATTTATCATCAGAGTCAAATAAACATAAGATTTCTGTACTATATTAACATTGATAATCCAACAATATTGCTAGGTTCCTGCACGAAAGAAACACTGCTAATCCAACAATAGTGCTAGGTGCCTGCACACTTGAGTTAAAGGGGAACTACTCTCAAAAATGTAAATTTCTTAGATTTTCCCCAAACCTCAAAAGTGGTCTCCTGATTGGTTTAAGTATTGTTGTGGACTTAGAACAATTGCATTGTTTTTTTGTTTAAAAAAAGTTTGACTTTGAGAACAAAACCCCGAAAAAATTTGAAAAATTCGGAATTTGTGAATTTCTGACTCAGTTTCTCTGTTTCAATAAAAGGCCTACTATTATCCTACTGACCAGTACAGCTTGGGTTGGTCTACTATTATCCTACTGGCCAGTACAGCTTGGGTTGGTCTACTATTATCCTACTGAACAGTACAGCTTGGGTTGGTCTTCTATTATCCTACTGAACAGTACAGCTTGGGTTGGTCTACTATTATCCTACTGAACAGTACAGCTTGGGTTGGTCTACTATTATCCTACTGAACAGTACAGCTTGGGTTGGTCTACTATTATCCTACTGAACAGTACAGCTTGGGTTGGTTTACTATTATCCTACTGAACAGTACAGCTTGGGTTGGTCTACTATTATCCTACTGAACAGTACAGCTTGGGTTGGTCTTCTATTATCCTACTGAACAGTACAGCTTGGGTTGGTCTACTATTATCCTACTGAACAGTACAGCTTGGGTTGGTCTACTATTATCCTACTGAACAGTACAGCTTGGGTTGGTCTACTATTATCCTACTGAACAGTACAGCTTGGGTTAGTCTACTATTATCCTACTGAACAGTACAGCTTGGGTTGGTCTACTATTATCCTACTGAACAGTACAGCTTGGGTTGGTCTACTATTATCCTACTGAACAGTACAGCTTGGGTTGGTCTACTATTATCCTACTGAACAGTACAGCTTGGGTTGGTCTACTATTATCCTACTGAACAGTACAGCTTGGGTTGGTCTACTATTATCCTATTGAACAGTACAGCTTGGGTTGGTCTACTATTATCCTACTGAACAGTACAGCTTGGGTTGGTCTATTATCCTACTGAACAGTACAGCTTGGGTTGGTCTACTATTATCCTACTGAACAGTACGGCTTGGGTTGGTCTACTATTATCCTACTGAACAGTACAGCTTGGGTTAGTCTACTATTATCCTACTGAACAGTACAGCTTGGGTTGGTCTACTATTATCCTACTGAACAGTACAGCTTGGGTTGGTCTACTGTTATCCTACTGAACAGTACAGCTTGGGTTGGTCTACTATTATCCTACTGAACAGTACAGCTTGGGTTGGTCTACTATTATCCTACTGAACAGTACAGCTTGGGTTGGCCTGACTGTGAAAGACCAATATGGGATTCATCATTTAGGTCATTCAGAGTGTATATCACTGTTTCTCATGCTTTTCACACAGGGTGCCTTTCCTTCTCTGGGCCATTTGGAAAATGTTTTACTAAATTAGAGTACTGTGAACCCACTTCTCCAGGCAGCACTACACCACTGGCCTACACACAACTTTCCACATACCAGTATTTAGTTTGGAAACTTTCAAAATAAATTCTGGTATAAATAACACAATATCAAAATATGTAAAATTATCAATTTATTTGTTTAAAAAGTGGTTGCAATGCTGTGAAAAAGTGTTGTACTCCACTACAGCAGTAAAATAATCGCTATTCTCAAAGTTGAGTTTGTCTTTGCAGGGGGACTCTTATTTAGAAGAAAATAATCTGCTGTTGTGCTGCCAGCATATTATCCTGCTGCTAGCAGAACAGTAATATAAGAGTTTAACCTCGAATATTTGTACAGTGTGCTGTGAGGTACAAACTGCAGAGGTCTCTATATAGAGCCAGATCAATAAGAGGTTATTTCCACAAGGGGGCGTCAAACGCCAGTTAATATTCCAGAATAGAGCACCACAGAATTTATAGGCTCCCTTTGCCAAGTGGTCAAGTTGGAGATCCTCAGGCCTGGGCCAAGGGTGCGTCCCAAAAGTATTTACTGCTTCCTGAAGTGTGCACTCGTTCACTACTCCCCATGAAGTGTAAAAGCATTGGATTGGTGAAGGCGTAGGTTATTGCACGAGTTTCCAAACTAATCAATTCTTGTCAAATCCTGTCCATGAAGGGAAGTGAACAAGTGCACACTTTGGGAGGAAAGAGAGATTATAGGGGTACAGACCAGGTATGCAGACGTTTCCCCAGCCCAGGTATGCAGACGTTTCCCCAGCCCAGGTATGCAGACGTTTCCCCAGCCCAGGTATGCAGACGTTTCCCCAGCCCAGCACCACTTCAACCAATACCTATCAGTCAATATATCATCAAATCCTTTATGATTAGACAATTTGACTTCAGGCGTTTCACTGGTGGTCTGGAACAAAATCCTGCAAAGCCTGTATCTCTCCAGGGTTGGTGAGTGACTGTATCTCTCCAGGGTTGGTGGGTGACTGTATCTCTCCAGGGTTGGTGGGTGACTGTATCTCTCCAGGGTTGGTGGGTGACTGTATCTCTCCAGGGTTGGTGGGTGACTGTATCTCTCCAGGGTTGGTGGGTGACTGCATCTCTCCAGGGTTGGTGGGTGACTGTATCTCTCCAGGGTTGGTGGGTGACTGTATCTCTCCAGGGTTGGTGGGTGACTGTATCTCTCCAGGGTTGGTGGGTGACTGTATCTCTCCAGGGTTGGTGGGTGACTGTATCTCTCCAGGGTTGGTGGGTGACTGTATCTCTCCAGGGTTGGTGGGTGACTTCTGGACCCTGATCAGACATGGAGTAGTTGGCTCTGCATTTACACTGGGGCTCTGGGGCTCTGTTCACAAACACAAACAGACCCCACAGAGCCCCAGGACAGCAAACATATTAGACCCAACCAAATCATGAGAAAACAAAAATATAATTTCTTGACACATTTGAAAGAATTAACAAAAAAAAGAGCAAACTAGAATGCTATTTAGCCCTAAACAGAGAGTACACAGTGGCAGAATACCTGACCACTGTCACTGACCCAAACTTAAGAAAAGCTTTGACTATGTACAGACTCAGTGAGTTAGCCTTGCTATTGAGAAAGGCCGCCGTAGGCAGACCTCAAATCAAATCAAATTGTATTAGTTACGAGCCCCTAACCAACAATGCAGTTTGAAAAAATATGGAAAGAATAGGAAATTAAAGTAACAAGTAATTAAAGAGCAGCAGTAAAATAACAATAGCAGGACTATATACAGGTGGGTACCTGGCTCTCAAGAGAAGACAGGCTATGTGCACACAGCCCACAAAATGAGGTGGAAACTGAGATGCACTTCCTAACCTCCTGCCAAATGTATGACCAGTTAATTCATACTGTATGTTGTAGTCTGTCCAAGAGGGGAATCACACAGACTGATCTCAGTTAATTCATACTGTATGTTGTAGTCTGTCCAAGAGGGGAATCACACAGACTGATCTCAGTTAATTCATACTGTATGTTGTAGTCTGTCCAAGAGGGGAATCACACAGACTGATCTCAGTTAATTCATACTGTATGTTGTAGTCTGTCCAAGAGGGGAATCACACAAGACTGACAGCCTGTCATTTTATTAAAAGCATTCAGTTGATTACATGGCAGCTTAGAGAGAAACATAACAATAATCTACATCATAATCAATAATCAATATCATAACATTTATAATCAATAACATCATTATCTATATACTACTAACAACATCATAACAATAATCTACATCATAATCAATATCATAACATTTATAATCAATAACATCATTATCTATATACTACTAACATCATCATAACAATAATCTACATCATAATCAATATCATAACATTTATAATCAATAACATCATTATCTATATACTACTAACAACATCATAACAATAATCTACATCATAACAATAATCGACATCATAACATTTATAATCAATAACATCATGAGGGATAAAGACAAAAGCAAAAAGCAATACATTCTGTAACACAAAACAGACGAAATGTAGCTACTATCTTAAAAAATAAAACCCCATGTTACCCAAAACCCCAATGTTACCCAAAACCCCATGTTACCAAAACCCCATGTTACCCAAAACCCCATGTTACCCAGAACCCCATGTTACCCAAAACCCCATGTTACCAAAACCCCATGTTACCCAAAACCCCATGTTACCAAAACCCCATGTTACCCAAAACCCCATGTTACCCAGAACCCATGTTACCAAAACCCCATGTTACCAAAACCCCAATGTTACCCAAAACCCCATGTTACCAAAACCCCATGTTACCAAAACCCCATGTTACCCAGAACCCCATGTTACCAAACCCCATGTTACCCAAAACCCCATGTTACCCAAAACCCCATGTTACCCAAAACCCCATGTTACCCAAAGCCCCATGTTACCCAGAACCCCATGTTACCCAAAACCCCATGTTACCCAGAACCCCATGTTACCCAAAACCCCATGTTACCCAAAACCCCATGTTACCCAGAACCCCATGTTACCAGGAACCCCATGTTACCCAAAACCCCAAGTTACCCAGAACCCCATGTTACCCAAAACCCCATGTTACCCAGAACCCCATGTTACCCAAAACCCCATGTTACCCAAAACCCCATGTTACCCAGAACCCCATGTTACCAAAACCCCATGTTACCCAAAACCCCATGTTACCCAAAACCCATGTTACCAAAACCCCATGTTACCAAAACCCCAATGTTACCCAAAACCCCATGTTACCAAAACCCCATGTTACCCAGAACCCCATGTTACCCAGAACCCCATGTTACCCAAAACCCCATGTTACCCAAAACCCCATGTTACCAAAACCCCATGTTACCAAAACCCCATGTTACCCAAAACCCCATGTTACCCAGAACCCCATGTTACCCAGAACCCCATGTTACCCAGAACCCCATGTTACCCAAAACCCCATGTTACCCAAAACCCCATGTTACCCAGAACCCCATGTTACCAAAACCCCATGTTACCCAAAACCCCATGTTACCCAGAACCCCATGTTACCCAGAACCCCATGTTACCCAGAACCCCATGTTACCCAAAACCCCATGTTACCCAGAACCCCATGTTACCCAAAACCCCATGTTACCCAAAACCCCATGTTACCAAAACCCCATGTTACCCAGAACCCCATGTTACCCAAAACCCCATGTTACCAAAACCCCATGTTACCAAAACCCCATGTTACCCAAAACCCCATGTTACCCAGAACCCCATGTTACCCAAAACCCCATGTTACCCAAAACCCCATGTTACCAAAACCCCATGTTACCCAAAACCCCATGTTACCAAAACCCCATGTTACCCAAAACCCCATGTTACCAAAACCCCATGTTACCAACACCCCATGTTACCAACACCCCATGTTACCCAGAACCCCATGTTACCCAGAACCCCATGTTACCCAGAACCCCATGTTACCCAAAACCCCATGTTACCCAAACCCCATGTTACCAAAACCCCATGTTATCCCAAACCCCATGTTACCCAAAACCCATGTTACCAAAACCCCATGTTACCCTGGTGGTAAAAACCAAACTAAAAGGAATAATGGTGGTTGCAGTCACTCCTTTTAGATTTCTTCCAAGGTTCTAGAAAGATAAACTAATTCTGAACTTGTTATTAAAATTAGAACCACTTCAGGTTTGTCACCACATTTTATACACCAGTCCACTGCTGACCATCGATTTAAAACACAAAACTGACCTAAGATCAGCATGTAGGATCAGCTTCATTCTACTCCTACTCCGTCTCCTGGGCTGCTCTCTCCTCTCCCGGACCAGCTTCAGCTCTGGAGCTCAGAGAGACCATCTCCATGGCATTGACATAAAGATCCATGCTGCTCACTCTGTTCACTCTCTTCTGCCTCCTGGTGGGCTAGGGAGACACAGCACCAACAGTCAGACATTTACTCTCTAGTATCTCCATTCTCTCTCCCTCCCCCTCACCCTCTCCCTCTAGTTTAAATGACTTGTAACGTCTGAGTAAATGTCTTTACCTTGTAGTACAGGTAGGAGGTGGTGATGGCTGTCAGTAGGAGCAGCAGCACTACAACGTGTCTGATGATGAAGGCTGGCAGAGGAGAGGCTGCAAACAGAAACACCTTTGATGAGGGGACTGATCATCATCACATAGATCTGTGGGAAATCTGTCAATGACAAAGTTATAAGCCTGGTTCATGTTCAGTTACCTGTGACGGTGAGGGAGAGGAGATCACTCTCAGAGGAGAAGTTATGAGAGAAAACATAATTGTCATAAACACAGCTGTAGTTCCCTTGGTGGGAGTCATCTGCAGCAGGGAAGAGGAAGGCAGCAGAGTGATTGACAGCTGGCTGGGTCTGGGTTCTGTTGGAGCCGGTGAACGTGAGGAGGAAGGAGCCTCCTGGGTACTGTGGCTGAGTGGAGCAGGTGATGGTGAAGCTGTAGCCCCTGAACATCTCGGGCCCCTGGTGGCCCCTGGAGACCCCTCCCATTGAGTCAGTCAGGAAGATATCAGGCTGGACCAGGAGATTTGTAACAATAAAAGAGAAGAAGAAAAACCTCTTCAACTAGTTTCCTATAGATATGACAATAACATCAGCATGTAACAGTGCTAGCCACCCTCCCTCACAGGGCAACATGAGTAGTGGGCCTACAGTCACTGAGACAACATATGTTGACATCAGGCTTAAGCAGGACATCTGGAACAAGAGGAGAGAAAAAGAAAACGTAGCTCCTCAACTACTTTCCTCATTTAGATATGACAATAACATGACATGTGACAGTGGTAGTGAGTAGAGACGTTCACTGAGATAACACTCAAATACAAAAGCATTCTGGGATATTTAAGGTGCATTTGATTCCTACTTGACTGAGTGATCTATTTTGCACAGCAGACTGACAAGCTAAACAGTCTTCATGAGAGGTGCAGAGGAAGTTGTATGAATGAAGGAAATCAGTGGAATATAATGATAATATGTTGATATTTCCTGAGCAGATCACTGTGAGTCCAGGAAGGAGATATAATACATGGACAAAAGTATGTGGAACTCAGCAGTGAGTTTTACAACAGAGGATTATTTTTACTCTCTACGTGGTTCAACACTCGGCGGTCCGTTCTGTGAGCTTGTGTTGTCTACCACTTCACGGCTGAGCCGATAAAATCCACTCGTAGGGCTTCTTAACGAATCACCTGGTGACCGACAAGCTTCATTAATGCAGTAATGAATCGATGTTATAAGCTCTGAACAAAGTTATATCCTGATTGGTGATTGGCTGGTCTCTCCTCATTACTGATTAGAATTTACACCACAACATTCAATCAGTTAGGTTGATGACACTGTCGAGGACTAAACACAAATATGTTGGATAAAAGATATCAGTTTGCTATGTTTGATACTGTAAGAGGTAGAAATGGGTTCTTAGTCACTCAGGATAGGGTTGGGAATAATGCAGGCAGGAGACAGGAATAAGTTCACTTCACTTTATAGAAAATAAACAGCTGGACATCCATCAGGCAGCTTCACTTCAGTACCATCTGAACTACAATGATCTGCCCATGAACATCTCCCATAAACCAATATGACAAACACAAATATAATGTTTAAATACTTCTGACATCTCTCCCTCTATTTAAATGAAATAAAAACACATAAAACATGATACATGGTAATAATGTTTAATGTACAAATAAATCTCTCAATATGACCAGTCTCTTACCTGAACAGATCACATGACGATAATATTCACCAATACAGACATCGGGTCTTAATTCTATGATGTCACACTGTCTAATAGAAGACTCATCTCCCCTGCATCTACTATATATTCTGACTCCTATTCTTCCATCTTCAATCAGAGGTCCTCTAGATTTAGCTACAGGATTCCCACAGTCCAGCTCTCTACACACAACCTTAGTCTCTCTCATGCTCCACCACCTAGTACATAGAACTGTCCACTCTCCTTCATAGAAGACTTCCACTGTCCCAGAACAGGAAGTGGTCCCATTCACCAGTCTGACTGAGAGTTCAGCTGTAAACACCAGAGAGGAAAACACAGTGGTGAAGGACAGATGATGACAGTGATTCTGTTATTCTAACAGCAGTAATGCTTTGTGGTTGACAAGTATTAGTAGTTCCATAAAACACTACTTGTTATTGGGGTTTAGAATGGTTTGTATGGACACATGAATTTCTCCATGTGGATAATAAAGTTGACTAATATTGAACTGCTAATAATCACTGTAGATTTATACTCTACCCTACCTGGTGTGACTGACGCTTTGAGCCTGGAGATCTGAGGAGAAAGAGAGAGACAGAGGAGAAAGAGAGAAACAGAGACAGAAGGAGAAAGGGAGGAGTCAGAGGAAGAGAGAGACAGAGGAGAAAGGGAGGAGCTCAGAGGAAGAGAGAGGACAGAGGAGAAAGGGAGGAGTCAGAGGAAGAGAGAGACAGAGGAGAATGGGAGGAGTCAGAGGAAGAGAGAGACAGAGGAGAAAGGGAGGAGTCAGAGGAAGAGAGAAACAAAGGGAGAAAGGGAAGGAAGTCAGAGGAAGAGATGAGACAGAGGAGAAAGGGAGGAGTCAGAGGAAGAGAGAGACAGAGGAGAAGGGAGGAGAGTCAGAGGAAGAGAGAGACAGAGGTTAAATGAACATCAACATGACCTTTCATGATGTGATGGGAAGAACAGGCTTATCGTTGGTATGGTGCAACAACACACATGTGTACATACACTATATATACAAAAGTATGTGGACACCCCTTCAAAATCCTGTGGAAGAACTTTCAGACACCCTGAACCCCAGACTACTAGTCACCCCTCCACTCTCTCCCTGAGTCCAGGCCCCAGACAGACAGACAGACAGACGAACTACTAGTCACCCCTCCACTCTCTCCCTGAGTCCATGCCCTAGACAGACAGACAGACAGGCAGGCAGACAGACAGACAGACAGACAGACAGACAGACAGACAGACAGACAGACAGACAGACAGACAGACAGAACTACTAGTCACCCCTCCACTCTCTCCTGAGTCCAGCCCCAGACAGACAGACAGACAGAACTACTAGTCACCCCTCCACTCTCTCCCTGAGTCCATGCCCAGACAGACAGACAG
>NW_024058179.1:0-64604 GCF_016432855.1 Salvelinus namaycush
TAGTTGGATTGTTCCACTAACAGAAACCTAGTTGGATTGTTCCACAACAGAAACCTAGTTGGATTGTTCCACAACAGAAACCTAGTTGGATTGTTCCCAAACAGAAACGCTAGTTAGATTGTTCCACAAGCAGAAACCTAGTTGGATTGTTCGCAACAAACTAGAAACCTAGTTGGATTGTTCCGACAAACAGAAACCTAGTTGGATTGTCTACATGAAACAGAAACCTAGTTGGATTGTTTCCACAAACAGGAATACCTAGTTGGATTAGTTCCACAAACAGAAACCTAGTTGGATTGTTCCAAACAGAAAGCATAGTTGGATATGTTCTCACAAGCGAGAAACCTAGTTCGGATTAGTTCTACAAATCAGAAACCTAGTTGGATTGTTCCACAAACAGAAACCTAGTTGGATTGTTCCACAAACAGAAACCTAGTTGGAAGTGTTCTACAAAACAGAAACCTAGTTGGAGTGTTCCACAACCAGAACCTAGTTGGATTGTTCCACAAACAGAAACCTAGTTGGATTGTTCCACAAACAGAAACCAAGTTGGATTGTTCCACAAACAGAAACCTAGTTGGATTGTTCCACAAACAGAAACCTAGTTGGATTGTTCCACAAAAACAGAAACCTAGTTGGATTGTTCCACTAACAGAAACCTAGTTGGATTGTTCCACAAACAGAACCTAGTTGGATTGTTCCACTAACAGAAACCTAGTCGGATTGTTCCACAAACAGAAACCTAGTTGGATTGTTCCACTAACAGAAACCTAGTTGGATTGTTCCACTAACAGAAACCTAGTTGGATTGTTCAACTAACAGAAACCTAGTTGGATTGTTCCACTAACAGAAACCTAGTTGGATTGTTCCACAAACAGAAACCTAGTTGGATTGTTCCACAAACAGAAACCTAGTTGGATTGTTCCACAAACAGAAACCTAGTTGGATTGTTCCACAAACAGAAACCTAGTTGGATTGTTCCACAAACAGAAACCTAGTTGGATTGTTTCACAAACAGTTCCACAACAGAACCTAGTTGGATTGTTCCACAAACAGAAACCTAGTTGGATTGTTCTACAAACAGAAACCTAGTTGGATTGTTCCACAAACAGAAACCTAGTTGGATTGTTCCACAAACAGAAACCTAGTTGGATTGTTCTACAACAGAAACCTAGTTGGATAGTTCCACAAACAGAAACCTAGTTCGCTTGTTCTACAAACAGAAACCTAGTTGGATTGTTCCACAAACAGAAACCTAGTTGGATTGTTCCACAAACAGAAACCTAGTTGGAAAGTTCTACAAACAGAAACCTAGTTGGATTGTTCCACAAACAGAAACCTAGTTGGATTGTTTCCACAAACAGAAACCTAGTTGGATTGTTCCACAAACAGAAACCAAGTTGGATTGTTCCACAAACAGAAACCTAGTTGGATTGTTCCACAAACAGAAACCTAGTTGGATTGTTCTAAAAACAGAAACCTAGTTGGATTGTTCCACAAACAGAAACCTAGTTGGATTGTTCCACTAACAGAAACCTAGTTGGATTGTTCCACAAACAGAAACCTAGTTGGATAGTTCCACAAACAGAAACCTAGTTCGCTTGTTCTACAAACAGAAACCTAGTTGGATTGTTCCACAAACAGAAACCTAGTTGGATTGTTCCACAAACAGAAACCTAGTTGGAAAGTTCTACAAACAGAAACCTAGTTGGATTGTTCCACAAACAGAAACCTAGTTGGATTGTTCCACAAACAGAAACCTAGTTGGATTGTTCCACAAACAGAAACCAAGTTGGATTGTTCCACAAACAGAAACCTAGTTGGATTGTTCCACAAACAGAAACCTAGTTGGATTGTTCCACAAAAAACAGAAACCTAGTTGGATTGTTCCACTAACAGAAACCTAGTTGGATTGTTCCACTAACAGAAACCTAGTTGGATTGTTCCACTAACAGAAACCTAGTCGGATTGTTCCACAAACAGAAACCTAGTTGGATTGTTCCACTTAACAGAAACCTAGTTGGATTGTTCCACTAACAGAAACCTAGTTGGATTGTTCAACTAACAGAAACCTAGTTGGATTGTTCCACTAACAGAACCTAGTTGGATTGTTCCACAAACAGAAACCTAGTGGATTGTATCCACAAACAGAAACCTATTTGGATTGTTCCACAAACAGAAACCTAGTTGGATTGTTTCCACAAACAGGAAACCTAGTTGGATTGTTCCACAAACAGAAACCTAGTTGGATTGTTTCACAAACAGAAACCTAGTTGGATTGTTCCACAAACAGAAACCTAGTTGGATTGTTCTACAAACAGAAACCTAGTTGGATTGTTCCACAAACAGAAACCTAGTTGGATTGGTTCCACAAACAGAAACCTAGTTGGATTGTTCTACAAACAGAAACCTAGTTGGATAGTTCCACAAACAGAAACCTAGTTCGCTTGTTCTACAAAACAGAAACCTAGTTGGATTGTTCCACAAACAGAAACCTAGTTGGATTGTTCCACAAACAGAAACCTAGTTGGAAAGTTCTACAAACAGAAACCTAGTTGGATTGTTCCACAAACAGAAACCTAGTTGGATTGTTCCACAAACAGAAACCTAGTTGGATTGTTCCACAAACAGAAACCAAGTTGGATTGTTCCACAAACAGAAACCTAGTTGGATTGTTCCACAAACAGAAACCTAGTTGGATTGTTCTAAAAACAGAAACCTAGTTGGATTGTTCCACAAACAGAAACCTAGTTGGATTGTTCCACTAACAGAAACCTAGTTGGATTGTTCCACTAACAGAAACCTAGTTGGATTGTTCCACAAACAGAAACCTAGTTGGATTGTTCCACAAACAGAAACCTAGTTGGATTGTTCCACAAACAGAAACCTAGTTGGATTGTTCCACAAACAGAAACCTAGTTGGATTGTTCCACAAACAGAAACCTAGTTGGATTGTTCCACAAACAGAAACCTAGCTGGATGTTCCACAAACAGAAACCTAGTTGGATTGTTCCACAAACAGAAACCTAGTTGGATTGTTCCACAAACAGAAACCTAGTTGGATTGTTCCACAAACAGAAACCTAGTTGGATTGTTCCACAAACAGAAACCTAGTTGGATTGTTCCACAAACAGAAACCTAGTTGGATTGTTCTACAAACAGAAACCTAGTTGGATTGTTTCCACAAACAGAAACCTAGTTGGATTGTTCCACAAACAGAAACCTAGCTGGATTGTTCCACAAACAGAAACCTAGTTGGATTGTTCCACAAACAGAAACCTAGTTGGATTGTTCCACAAACAGAAACCTAGTTGGATTGTTCCACAAACAGAAACCTAGTTGGATTGTTCCACAAACAGAAACCTAGTTGGATTGTTTCTACCAAACAGAAACCTAGTTGGATTGTTCCACAAACAGAAACCTAGTTGGATTGTTCTACAAACAGAAACCTAGTTGGGTTGTTCCACTAACAGAAACCTAGTTGGATTGTTCCACAAACAGAAACCTAGTTGGATTGTTCCACAAACAGAAACCTAGTTGGATTGTTCTACAAACAGAAACCTAGTTGGATTGTTCCACAAACAGAAACCTAGTTGGATTGTTCCACAAACAGAAACCTAGTTGGATTGTTCCACAAACAGAAACCTAGTTGGATTGTTCTACAAACAGAAACCTAGTTGGATAGTTCCACAAACAGAAACCTAGTTCGCTTGTTCTACAAACAGAAACCTAGTTGGATTGTTCCACAAACAGAAACCTAGTTGGATTGTTCCACAAAACAGAAACCTAGTTGGAAAGTTCTACAAACAGAAACCTAGTTGGATTGTTCCACAAACAGAAACCTAGTTGGATTGTTCCACAAACAGAAACCTAGTTGGATTGTTCCACAAACAGAAACCAAGTTGGATTGTTCCACAAACAGAAACCTAGTTGGATTGTTCCACAAACAGAAACCTAGTTGGATTGTTCCACAAACAGAAACCTAGTTGGATTGTTCCACTAACAGAAACCTAGTTGGATTGTTCCACTAACAGAAACCTAGTTGGATTGTTCCACTAACAGAAACCTAGTCGGATTGTTCCACAAACAGAAACCTAGTTGGATTGTTCCACTAACAGAAACCTAGTTGGATTGTTCCACTAACAGAAACCTAGTTGGATTGTTCAACTAACAGAAACCTAGTTGGATTGTTCCACTAACAGAAACCTAGTTGGATTGTTCCACAAACAGAAACCTAGTTGGATTGTTCCACAAACAGAAACCTAGTTGGATTGTTCCACAAACAGAAACCTAGTTGGATTGTTCCACAAACAGAAACCTAGTTGGATTGTTCCACAAACAGAAACCTAGTTGGATTGTTTCACAAACAGAAACCTAGTTGGATTGTTCCACAAACAGAAACCTAGTTGGATTGTTCTACAAACAGAAACCTAGTTGGATTGTTCCACAAACAGAAACCTAGTTGGATTGTTCCACAAACAGAAACCTAGTTGGATTGTTCTACAAACAGAAACCTAGTTGGATAGTTCCACAAACAGAAACCTAGTTCGCTTGTTCTACAAACAGAAACCTAGTTGGATTGTTCCACAAACAGAAACCTAGTTGGATTGTTCCACAAACAGAAACCTAGTTGGAAAGTTCTACAAACAGAAACCTAGTTGGATTGTTCCACAAACAGAAACCTAGTTGGATTGTTCCACAAACAGAAACCTAGTTGGATTGTTCCACAAACAGAAACCAAGTTGGATTGTTCCACAAACAGAAACCTAGTTGGATTGTTCCACAAACAGAAACCTAGTTGGATTGTTCTAAAAACAGAAACCTAGTTGGATTGTTCCACAAACAGAAACCTAGTTGGATTGTTCCACTAACAGAAACCTAGTTGGATTGTTCCACTAACAGAAACCTAGTTGGATTGTTCCACAAACAGAAACCTAGTTGGATTGTTCCACAAACAGAAACCTAGTTGGATTGTTCCACAAACAGAAACCTAGTTGGATTGTTCCACAAACAGAAACCTAGTTGGATTGTTCCACAAACAGAAACCTAGTTGGATTGTTCCACAAACAGAAACCTAGCTGGATTGTTCCACAAACAGAAACCTAGTTGGATTGTTCCACAAACAGAAACCTAGTTGGATTGTTCCACAAACAGAAACCTAGTTGGATTGTTCCACAAACAGAAACCTAGTTGGATTGTTCCACAAACAGAAACCTAGTTGGATTGTTCCACAAACAGAAACCTAGTTGGATTGTTCTACAAACAGAAACCTAGTTGGATTGTTCCACAAACAGAAACCTAGTTGGATTGTTCCACAAACAGAAACCTAGCTGGATTGTTCCACAAACAGAAACCTAGTTGGATTGTTCCACAAACAGAAACCTAGTTGGATTGTTCCACAAACAGAAACCTAGTTGGATTGTTCCACAAACAGAAACCTAGTTGGATTGTTCCACAAACAGAAACCTAGTTGGATTGTTCTACAAACAGAAACCTAGTTGGATTGTTCCACAAACAGAAACCTAGTTGGATTGTTCTACAAACAGAAACCTAGTTGGGTTGTTCCACTAACAGAAACCTAGTTGGATTGTTCCACAAACAGAAACCTAGTTGGATTGTTCCACAAACAGAAACCTAGTTGGATTGTTCTACAAACAGAAACCTAGTTGGATTGTTCCACAAACAGAAACCTAGTTGGATTGTTCCACAAACAGAAACCTAGTTGGATTGTTCCACAAACAGAAACCTAGTTGGGTTGTTCCACTAACAGAAACCTAGTTGGATTGTTCCACAAACAGAAACCTAGTTGGATTGTTCCACAAACAGAAACCTAGTTGGATTGTTCCACAAACAGAAACCTAGTTGGGTTGTTCCACAAACAGAAACCTAGTTGGATTGTTCTACAAAAAGAGCCTTTAATGTCCCTTTGATGTTTAACGTAGAAATTGTGCACCAATATAATGCATTTTAATAGACTGCTGTATTAAAAGTAAATGCCCTTTAATATAGACCACCTGGATAATTCAATCAAACTGATTCTTAATGAATTAAGGCTTGCTAAAGTGACAAAATTCACCAAAATGCTCCAAGTTTAACCATAATTGTGAGGCTGAATTATTTTGTTATTTTTGATCGAAAAAGTCATTTCTGAAGATGATTATTAATTTAATGCGATTAGTGATTTATTTACGTCTGTCCCTTATTTTAAGGTCAACCCTGTTACATGAAATGAACTCTTGTTTTAATATGGTGAAGTATTTATTTTAAAAAACTACAATAATAATAATAAAACAATGAACATTAAAAATAATAATTTTTAACAGGTGAGCTAGTTTTTCTGTTTTTGGCTATTTTCTGGTGTTTTGTGATGGAAAACTGAGCAGGTCAAGCATAACACGTCAACTCTGTTACTCAGATAGACTAGGAATGTAAAAAAATATGTACAGTACCAGTCAAAAGTTATGACACACCTAATCATTCAAGGGTTTTCTTTATTTTACTATATTCTACATTTTTAGAATAATAGTGAAGACATCAAAACTATGAAATAACACATATTGAATCATGTAGTGACCAAAAAAGTGTTAAACAAATCAAAATATTTTTGATGTTTTAGATTCTTCAAAGTAGCCACCCTTTGCCTTAATGACAGTTTTGAATACTCTTGACTTTCTCTCAACCAGCTTCACCTGGAATGCTTTTCCAACAGTCTTGAAGGAGTTCCCACATATGCTGAGCACTTGTTGGCTGCTTTTCCTTCACTCTGCGGTCCAACTCATCCCAAATCATCTCAATTGTGTTGAGGTCGGGTGATTGTGGAGGTAGGGTCATCTGACGCAGCACTCCATCACTCTCCTTGGTGAAATAGCCCTGACATAGCCCTTAGCTTGGAGGTGTGTTTTGCGTCATTCTCCTGTTGAAAAACAAATGATAGTCCCACTAAGCGCAAACCAGATGGGATGGCGTATCGCTGCAGAATGCTGTTGTAGCCATGCTGGTTAAGTATGCCTTGAATTCTAAATAAATCACTGACAGTGTCACTAGCAAGCACCCCCACACTATCACACCTCCTCCTCCATGCTTCATGATGAGAACCACACATGCAGAGATCATCCGTTCACCTGCAGCAATTTGACTATGAAGACCTGATTCACACAGTCTCCTCTGAACAGTTGATGTTGAGATGTGTCTCTGTGAAGCATTTATTTGGACTGCAATTTCTGAGGCTTGTCACTCTAATGAACTTGTCCTCTGCAGCAGAGGTAACTCTGTGTCTTCCTTTCCTGTGGCGGTCCTCATGAGAGACAGTTTCATCATAGCGCTTGATGGTTTTTGCGACTGCTCTTGAAGAAACTTTCAAAGTTCTTGAAGGATTGACTGACCTTCATGTCTTAAAGTAATGATGGACTGTCATTTCTCTTTGCTTTTTTGAGCTGTTCTTGCCATAATATGGACTTGGTCTTTTACCAAATAGGGCTATCTTCTGAATACAAAACCTACCTTTTCACAAAACAACTGAATGGTTCAAACACATTAAGAAGGAAAGAAATTCCCCTATTTAACAATTAACCAGGCACACCTGGTAATTGAAATTCATTCCAGGTGACTACCTCATAAAGCTTGTTGAGAGAATGCCAAGAGTGTGCAAAGCTGTCATCAAGGCAAAGGGTGGCTACTTTGAACAAATGTTTAACACTTTTTTGGTTTCTACATGATTCCATATGTGTTATTTCATAGTTGATGTCTTCACTATTATTCTACAATGTAGAACATAGTAGAATAAAGAAAACCCCTTGAATGAGTAGGTGTGTCCAAACCTTTGACTGGTACTGTAGGTTAGCATAATTAGCACTGTATATTTTGTGAAGCCTGCATTCAATTGCCAACTCCCTGTTGCACACAACCAGCTTCCATTCCCTTTGTCAGGGGATTCATGGCTGATTTAAGAAGAAATCATCAACCCTGTTAATTTATTTGGAACTTAATATAGTATTTTTTATTTAACCTCTTGAGATGGTAAAAAGTGTTTTTCATGAAGTCGAACATGTGCTCTTTATGACAGAATGTCAAAATGATGTGAAATCAAAAGTTTTCTTTTGACCACTTCTCAAAAGGCACCGAATTGGTGGAACGACCCAGGAAGTCAGGAGTGTTGTCAAGGCATGTCATTCTGCAGTGCACAAAGAAGAGGATGTGCAACAACACTAAGAAGAGGAAAGAAGAAAATGGAAACCGTCTTGGAATCAGATCTAAAAATGTTTTTAAACTCCTCCCCCCCCTGAAGTGAACCTCAAAAAGCAAAGTGAGGTATGAATGTTTAACTAATATCAGGATTGTGTTGTGATTGGTTGTGCTTTTAGGGCCTAAGTGTTCTTTCTAAATCATTTTAGTATGTTGTGCCTCCTCAGTTTGGCTCTGATGATTAATAATTACTGAGATTCTCTCCTGCCCTCAGCTTGGCATGGCAGCAGCGAGGACGGCATCTAGCGTACTACTTTTGACCAGACGCTCTGAGCTCTCCCACCAAGACCAAGATACTACTACATAGGACTCTGGTCAAAAGTAGTGCACTATATAGGGAATAGGGTGCCAGTTGGAACGGACAAAGTGGCCTGAATATCCATACTAGCATCCTAAATAGTAGGCCGTTTGAGTGAATTTAATAGTATGTAACATTTAGAAAATCTAGTATACTTTAAATGCCCGATTTAAATTTTTTAAATTTAACCTTTATTTAACCAAGCAAGTAATTTAAGAACAAATTCTTATTTACAATGACGCTCTACCAAAAGGCAAAAAGCCAAAAAGACGGGGTCTGGAATTAAAAATTAAATATAGGACAAAACAAACATCACGACAAGAGAGACAACACTACATAAAGAGAGACCTAAGACAACAACATAGCATGGCAGCAATACATGACATCACAGCATGGTAGCAACACAACATGGCAGCAGCACAACGTGTTAGCAACACAACATGGCAGCAGCACAACATGGTAGCAACACAACATGGCAGCAGCACAACGTGTTAGCAACACAACATGGTACAAACAACAGCACAAAGGCTAGAAGGTAAATACAACAATACATCATACAAAGCAGCCACAACTGTCAGTAAGAGAGTCCATTTTTTGTACCTTTATTTAACTAGGCAAGTCAGTTAAGAACCAATTCTTATTTTCAATGATGGCTTGGGAACAGTTGGGAACCTCTTAGCGCTAGGGGTCAGATTATTTTTTTCTTTTCTTTAAACGTTCCCAACGTAACGGACATTTTCTCTGGCCCAGATCGTAGAATATGCATATAATTTACAGATTAGGATAGAAAACACTCCAAAGTTTCCAAAACTGTCAAAATATTGTCTGTGAGTATAACAATACATATTCTGCCGGCGAAAACCTGAGATAAAATAACCCGGATGTGATTATTATTTTTTTTATCTGTGTTTCCTGACCCGGCTATCCTCCATTTAAAGGGGTATCAACCAGATTCCTTTTCCAATGGCTTCCTCAGGCTGTGACCAGACTTTAGACATAGTTTCAGGCTTTTATTTTGAAAAATGAGCGAGATGTTTCATAACTAGTCAGGTGTCCTCTGAATGTTTTTTGCGCGCGACAGAGGGGCTCCCCATTTTCCGTTTCTCTCTTATTAAAGAATAGGTTATGGACCGTTTGAAATATTATCGATTATGTTTGTTAAAAACAACCTGAGGATTGATTATAAAAAACATTTGACATGTTTCTACGACCATTACGGATACTTTTTGAAATTTGTCGAACGGAACAAGGCTTTTGTTTTCTCAAACATAATTCGCAACAAGTGGCTTCGGGACAAGTCTCTGAATGTCCTTGAGTGGCCCAGCCAGAACCCAGACTTCAACCCGATCGAACATCTCTGTAGATACCTGAAAATAGCTGTGCAGCGATGCTCCCCATCCAACCTGACAGATATTCAGAGGATCTGCAGAGAAGCAGGTGTGCCAAGCTTGTAGCATCATAGCCAAGAAGACTCAAGGCTTTAATTGCTGCCAAAGGTCCTTCAACAAAGTAAAGGGTCTGAATACTTATGTAAATGTATTATTTCCATTTTAAAATATATGTAAACTCAGCAAAAAAGAAACGTCCTCTCACTGTCAACTGCGTTTATTTTCAGCAAACTTAAAACCTGTTATGGACAGGGGGCAGTGTTTCCACTTTGAACAAATTGCGTACCCAAACGAAATTTCCTCCTACTCTGCCCCAGAAGGTAATACATGCATATTATTATTACTATTGTATAGAAAACACTCTGAAGTTTCTAAAACTGTTTGAATTATGTCTGTAAGTAGAACAGAACTCATTTGGCAGACAAAAACCTGAGAAGACTTCCAAACAGGAAGTGAGAACTCGATTTTCAAAACAGTGCCAAATGATACCCCATATAGTTATGGATAAGCAAACACTTCCTAGGGCTTCCACAAGATGTCACCGTCTTTAGATTTTGGGTATATGATTATACTATAAAGGAGGGGCTCATAGGAGCTATTTTACTGAGTGGTCTTCAGAAATCTCAGTCTCGTTTTGCGCACGAGCGAGAGAGAGTGCTCTCGTTCCAATGCTCTTTCTTCAGACAATGAAATTCTCCGGTTGGATCCTTATTGATGATTAATGTTAAACACATCCTAAATATGGATTGCATACATAATTTGACTTGTTTCTACGACCTGTAACGGAACTTTTTGAGTTTTTGTCTGGAGGTTTGCTCGTGCGTCATGAAAATAGATTCGTGGGCTGAACATGCTAACAACAAGTGGCTAAATGATGGGCTTTATGGAACTTTTCAGTCATTTATTGTCGAACTGGGAATCCTGGGAGTGCCTTCTGATGAAGTTATTCGAAGGTAAGTGCATATTTATAGTGTTTTTGTAGCTTCTGTTGACGCCAAAATGGCGACAATTTCTTTGGCTGGATTGTGCTCTGAGCGCCGTTCTCAGATTATTCTTTTTCCGTAAAGTTTATTTTGAAATCTGACACAGCGGTTGCATAGAGGATAAGTTTATCTTTAATTTTGTGAATAACACTTGCATCTTTTATCAATGTTTCTTATGAGTATTTCTGCAAAATCACCGGAAGTTTTGGAATCAAAACATTACTGCACGTAACGCGCCAATGTAAACTGAGATTTGTTTTAATATATATATGCACATTATCGAACAAAACACACAATACATGTATAACATGATGTCCTATGACTGTCATCTGATGAAGATAATCGAAGGTTAGTGATTCATTTTAACTATATTTCTGCTTTTTCTAACTCCTATTGTTGGCTGAAAAAATGGCTGTGTGTGTTTGTGACTTGGCTCTGACCTAACATAATCATATGTTGTGCTTTCACTGTAAATCATTTTTGAAATCGGACACCATGGGTAGATTAACAAGATGTTTGTCTTTCATTTGCTGTATTGGACTTGTTAATGTGTGAAAGTGAAATATTTCTAAAAAAATATTTTTGAATTTCGCTCGCTGCCTTTTCAGTGGAATGTTGTGGGTGTTCCGCTAGCGGAACCCCGGGGCTAGAAAGGTTAACATGTGTAAATATTTGTATGAACATAACAAGATTCAACAACTGAGACATAAACTGAACCAGTTCCACAGACATGTGACTAAAGGAAATTGAATAAGTTCCCAGACATTTCTGGGCGGAATGGCCATAGCCCTCATCCTCCAATCCAACAGGTCCCAGACGTGCTCAATGGAATTGAGATCCGGGCTCTTCGCTGGCCATGGCAGAACACTGACATTCCTGTCTTGCAGGAAATCACGCACAGAACGAGCAGTATGGATGGTGGCATTGTCATGCTGGAAGATCATGTCAGGATGAGCCTGCAGGAAGGGTACCACATGAGGGAGGAGGATGTCTTCCCTTTACGTACAGCGTTGAGATTGCCTGCCATCCAAAGCCCAGTCCGATGACGCTGTGACACACCGCCCCAGACCATGACGGACCCTCCACCTCCAAATCGATCCCGCTCCAGAGTACAGGCCTCGGTGTAACGCTCATTCCTTCGACGATAAACGCGAATCCGACCATCAGTGCTCAAAAAGAGCACTTTTTGCCAGTCCTGTCTGGTCCAGCGGCGGTGGGTTTGTGCCCATAGGCGAGGTTGTTTCCGGTGATATCTGATGAGGACCTGCCTTACAACAGGCCTACAAGCCCTCAGTCCAGCCTCTCTCAGCCTATTGCAGACAGTCTGAGCACTGATGGAGAGATTGTGCGTTCCTGGTGTAACTCGGGCAGTTGTTGTTGCCATCCTTTACCTGTCCCGCAGGTGTGATGTTCGGATGTACCGATCCTGTGCAGATGTTGTTACACGTGGTCTGCCACTGTGAGGACGATCAGCTGTCCATCCTGTCTCCCTGTAGCGCTGTCTTAGGCGTCTCACAATACGGATATTGCAATTTATTGCCCGGGCCACATCTGCAGTCCTCATGCCTCCTTGCAGCATGCCTAAGGCACGTTCATGCAGATGAGCAGGGAACCAAGGCATCTTTCTTTTGGTGTTTTTCAGTAGAAAGTAGAAAGTCAGTAGAAAGGCCTCTTTAGTGTCCTAAGTTTTCATAACTGTGACCTTAAATGTCTACCGTCTGTATGCTGTTAGTGTCTTAACGACCGCTCCACAGGTGTATGTTCATTAATTGTTTATGGTTCATTGAACCAGCATGTGAAACAGTGTTTAAATCCTTTACAATGAAGATCTGTGAAGTTATTTGGATATTTACGAATTATCTTTGAAAGACAGGGTCCTGAAAAAGGGACGTTTCTTTTTTTTGCTGAGTTTACATTTGAAAAAATTGTCATTATGGGGTATTGTGTGTAGATTGATGAGGGAAAAAATATATATTTAATCCATTTTAGAATAAGTCTGTAAAGTAACAAAATGTGTGAAAAGTCAAGGAGTCTACATACTTTCAGAATGCACTTAATTATAGTTGCTGTGTAGCATATCAAACACAGTTTTCAGAACATGCTTTTTAAATGAACCAATCAATAAAGATGTTAGTAGATTAACTCTTTTTAGAAAGCAACTTCTATCAGCATTTACAACGTTTACTGTTGTTGCACAACATGTTGCAATGTTTTCTGTTGATGTTTTCTGCTGGTTAAAAACTTCTTTAGGCTAGGGGCAGTATTCGGAAGTTCGGATGACTGACGTGCCCAAAGTAAACTGCCTGTTACTCAGGCACAGCAGCTAGGATATGCATATAGTTGGTAGCATTGGATAGAAAACACTCTGAAGTTTCTAAACATGTTAAAATAATGTCTGTGAATATTACAACATTTACTGTTGTTGCACAGAATGTTGCAATGTTTTCTGTTGATGTTTTCTGCTGGTTAACTAGCTGACTTGGGCTCATCAGAGGTATAGATGGTTAACTAGCTGACTTGGGCTCATCAGAGGTATAGATGGTTAACTAGCTGACTTGGGCTCATCAGAGGTATAGATGGTTAACTGACTGACTTGGGCTCATCAGAGGTATAGATGGTTAACTAGCTGACTTGGGCTCATCAGAGGTATAGATGGTTAACTAGCTGAGTAGGGCTCATCAGAGGTATAGATGGTTAACTAGCTGACTTGGGCTCATCAGAGGTATAGATGGTTAACTAGCTGACTTGGGCTCATCAGAGGTATAGATGGTTAACTAGCTGAGTAGGGCTCATCAGAGGTATAGATGGTTAACTGGCTGAGTAGGGCTCATCAGAGGTATAGATGGTTAACTGGCTGAGTAGGGCTCATCAGAGGTATAGATGGTTAACTGGCTGAGTTGGGCTCATCAGAGGTATAGATGGTTAACTGGCTGACTTGGGCTCATCAGAGGTATAGATGGTTAACTGGCTGAGTAGGGCTCATCAGAGGTATAGATGGTTAACTGGCTGAGTAGGGCTCATCAGAGGTATAGATGGTTAACTAGCTGACTTGGGCTCATCAGAGGTATAGATGGTTAACTGACTGAGTAGGGCTCATCAGAGGTATAGATGGTTAACTGACTGAGTAGGGCTCATCAGAGGTATAGATGGTTAACTGGCTGAGTAGGGCTCATCAGAGGTATAGATGGTTAACTGACTGAGTAGGGCTCATCAGAGGTATAGATGGTTAACTGACTGAGTAGGGCTCATCAGAGGTATAGATGGTTAACTGGCTGAGTTGGGCTCATCAGAGGTATAGATGGTTAACTAGCTGACTTGGGCTCATCAGAGGTATAGATGGTTAACTGACTGAGTAGGGCTCATCAGAGGTATAGATGGTTAACTGGCTGAGTAGGGCTCATCAGAGGTATAGATGGTTAACTAGCTGACTTGGGCTCATCAGAGGTATAGATGGTTAACTGACTGAGTAGGGCTCATCAGAGGTATAGATGGTTAACTAGCTGACTAGGGCTCATCAGAGGTATAGATGGTTAACTGACTGAGTAGGGCTCATCAGAGGTATAGATGGTTAACTGACTGAGTAGGGCTCATCAGAGGTATAGATGGTTAACTGGCTGAGTAGGGCTCATCAGAGGTATAGATGGTTAACTAGCTGACTTGGGCTCATCAGAGGTATAGATGGTTAACTGACTGAGTAGGGCTCATCAGAGGTATAGATGGTTAACTGACTGACTTGGGTTCATCAGAGGTATAGATGGTTAACTAGCTGACTTGGGTTCATCAGAGGTATAGATGGTTAACTAGCTGACTTGGGCTCATCAGAGGTATAGATGGTTAACTGACCGAGTAGGGCTCATCAGAGGTATAGATGGTTAACTGACTGACTTGGGCTCATCAGAGGTATAGATGGTTAACTGACTGACTTGGGCTCATCAGAGGTATAGATGGTTAACTAGCTGAGTAGGGCTCATCAGAGGTATAGATGGTTAACTGGCTGAGTAGGGCTCATCAGAGGTATAGATGGTTAACTGGCTGAGTAGGGCTCATCAGAGGTATAGATGGTTAACTGGCTGACTTGGGCTCATCAGAGGTATAGATGGTTAACTGGCTGAGTAGGGCTCATCAGAGGTATAGATGGTTAACTGGCTGAGTAGGGCTCATCAGAGGTATAGATGGTTAACTGGCTGAGTAGGGCTCATCAGAGGTATAGATGGTTAACTGGCTGAGTAGGGCTCATCAGAGGTATAGATGGTTAACTGGCTGACTTGGGCTCATCAGAGGTATAGATGGTTAACTGGCTGAGTAGGGCTCATCAGAGGTATAGATGGTTAACTGGCTGAGTAGGGCTCATCAGAGGTATAGATGGTTAACTGGCTGAGTAGGGCTCATCAGAGGTATAGATGGTTAACTGGCTGACTTGGGCTCATCAGAGGTATAGATGGTTAACTAGCTGAGTAGGGCTCATCAGAGGTATAGATGGTTAACTAGCTGACTTGGGCTCATCAGAGGTATAGATGGTTAACTGGCTGAGTAGGGCTCATCAGAGGTATAGATGGTTAACTAGCTGACTTGGGCTCATCAGAGGTATAGATGGTTAACTGACTGAGTAGGGCTCATCAGAGGTATAGATGGTTAACTAGCTGAGTAGGGCTCATCAGAGGTATAGATGGTTAACTGACTGACTTGGGTTCATCAGAGGTATAGATGGTTAACTAGCTGACTTGGGTTCATCAGAGGTATAGATGGTTAACTAGCTGACTTGGGCTCATCAGAGGTATAGATGGTTAACTGACTGAGTAGGGCTCATCAGAGGTATAGATGGTTAACTGGCTGAGTAGGGCTCATCAGAGGTATAGATGGTTAACTGACTGAGTAGGGCTCATCAGAGGTATAGATGGTTAACTGGCTGAGTAGGGCTCATCAGAGGTATAGATGGTTAACTGGCTGAGTAGGGCTCATCAGAGGTATAGATGGTTAACTGGCTGAGTAGGGCTCATCAGAGGTATAGATGGTTAACTGGCTGAGTAGGGCTCATCAGAGGTATAGATGGTTAACTGACTGACTTGGGTTCATCAGAGGTATAGATGGTTAACTAGCTGACTTGGACTCATCAGAGGTATAGATGGTTAACTAGCTGACTTGGACTCATCAGAGGTATAGATGGTTAACTAGCTGACTTGGGCTCATCAGAGGTATAGATGGTTAACTGGCTGACTTGGGCTCATCAGAGGTATAGATGGTTAACTGGCTGAGTAGGGCTCATCAGAGGTATAGATGGTTAACTGGCTGAGTAGGGCTCATCAGAGGTATAGATGGTTAACTGGCTGAGTAGGGCTCATCAGAGGTATAGATGGTTAACTGGCTGAGTAGGGCTCATCAGAGGTATAGATGGTTAACTGACTGAGTAGGGCTCATCAGAGGTATAGATGGTTAACTGGCTGACTTGGGCTCATCAGAGGTATAGATGGTTAACTGACTGAGTAGGGCTCATCAGAGGTATAGATGGTTAACTGGCTGACTTGGGCTCATCAGAGGTATAGATGGTTAACTGGCTGACTTGGGCTCATCAGAGGTATGGATGGTTGACGTGAAACATTGCTGGGACTGTTGTGAAGATGTAGTGTGTCTATATGAACACACACACACACACACACACAAACCGCCTGGTACGGCAACTGCTCCGCCCACAACCGTAAGGCTCTCCAGAGGGTAGTGAGGTCTGCACAACGCATCACCGGGGGCAAACTACCTGCCCTCCAGGACACCTACACCACCCGATGTCACAGGAAGGCCATAAAGATCATCAAGGACAACAACCACCCGAGCCACTGCCTGTTCACCCCGCTATCATCCAGAAGGCGAGGTCAGTACAGGTGCAACAAAGCAGGGACCGAGAGACTGAAAAACAGCTTCTATCTCAAGGTCATCAGACTGTTAAACAGCCACCACTAACATTTAGTGGCCGCTGCCAACATACTGACTCAACTCCAGCCACTTTAATAATGAAAATTGATGGAAATTATGTAAAAATGTATCACTAGCCACTTTAAACAATGCCACTTAATATAATGTTTACATACCCTACATTACTCATCTCATATGTATATGTATATACTGTACTCTATATCATCTACTGCATCTTGCCATCTTTATGTAATACATGTATCACTAGCCACTTTAAACTATGCCACTTTATGTTTATATACCCTACATTACTCATCTCATATGTATATACTGTACTCTATACCATCTACTGCATCTTGCCTATGCCGTTCTGTACCATCACTCATTCATATATCTTTATGTACATATTCTTTATCCCTTTACACTTGTGTGTATAAGGTAGTAGTTGTGGAATTGTTAGGTTAGATTACTCGTTGGTTATTACTGCATTGTCGGAACTAGAAGCACAAGCATTTCGCTACACTCGCATTAACATCTGCTAACCATGTGTATGTGGCAAATACAATTTGATTTGATTTCATTTGATTTGACAAACACACACACACACACACACACACACACACACACACACACACACACACACACACACACACACAAACTTGTTTCCCTACAGTGGGACTATAGTGACCTGCTTTCTTGCGCTCTCTTCCTCTCCCCCTCCAGAGAAGTCATGATGTATATTCTAAGTGAGCAACGAGACGCAGCAAGCTGTCCATTTGATCATTACACAGTTTGAAGAGGGAAGCTGTTGGCCGGTGGAGTGTATCGGGACTTAGGGCAGAGGGAGAAAGACTCATGCTGCAGCTCAAATGGTCCCCTATTCCCTACATAGTGCACTACATTTGACCAGAATAGGGTACCGTCTCTCTCTTTCTCTCTCACTCTCTGTGCATGCTGGGAGTGTTTTGTAGTTGAGAGGCCGTGTGGAGGGCTCTGTCCTTACTTATTTTCTCCATTCTTTCCTTGGTCTTTTCTTTTCAAACTTTCTATTTGTTTGCTCTCTCATCCTCAGAGACGAGGAGAGTATTGGGGGAACTCGAGCGTAGTATCAGTGATGTGGAGCTGGTGGGGCAAGGCAATGTAGGCCTCCAAGCTAATTTAACTGAAATACGTAGGGTCCTGGTCAGTTTTGTCCAGGTTAAAGAAAAGGGAGCACCTGTAAGAGCAAGGTTCTCCATGCTTTTGGTTTGGAAAAACAGAGTGGTGAAGCCGAGGGTATGCATTGTCTACGTCTGTCTGATGGGCGAGTGACCTCTGTGGTGGGAGAGGTGCGGGAGCGGACTGTGGAGATTAATACTGAGTTGTATAGGTCAGAACTGTGTGATCCTATGTGTGCTCAAGTTTTGTTTGCAGATCTCCCTAAGCTCTCTCTGGCAGAGGGTTGTCCCATGAACAGGCAGAGGCCGTAACCCAGATGTCCCCCAGGGCTCGATGGACTGGATGGTTCTATAAAGAATTCCGGGGAATAATTGGACTGGACTTCTTTTGCGTGTTAGTGCGTCGAAGTAGGAAAGTTGCCGAAGAGCTGTCGTCGGGCGGCTCTGACTCTCCTGCTCAAGAAAGACTTATGTAAACTTAAGAACTGGAGGCCTGTGGCATTGTTCTGTGCGGATTACAGATTTTTGCCAAGGTCCTCGCTAACAGACTGAAGTCCCATCTGGACTCTATAGTACACAAGGACCAGACGTATTGTTTACGGGACGCTCAATCACAGACAACTTGTTCTTAATCAGGGACATGTTGGACTTGCCAAGAGGTTCTATTGTGAACTTTGGACTCGTCTCTTTAGACCAAGAGAAGGCTTTTGATAGAGTGGACCATGAGTATCTGTTTAATGTGTTTGGGGAAAGGTTTTTGGCGTGTGTGAAGATGTTGTATGCTGGGACGTCATGTATGGTCAAGGTGGGAGGGGGGCTCAGTAGGCCAGTCTGGGTGAGACGGGGCATTAGACAGGGATGCCCTCTATTGGAGCAGTTATATACACTAGCCATTGAGCCTTTTTTTTGGGCCTGCTACGTCGGGGACTGCAGGAAGTGTGCTGGACAGGCATAGCTGTGTTGACAGGCATAGCAGTGTTGGCATATGCAGACAGACAGACAGACAGACAGACAGACAGACAGACAGACAGACAGACAGACAGACAGACAGACAGACAGACAGACAGACAGACAGACAGACAGACAGACAGACAGACAGACAGACAGACAGACAGACAGACAGACAGAGAGACCACAGTGTACCATCACAGCAGAAAGATTTGTGACCTTGTCAGGGATGGGCAGGATACGGCGGCACTAGAGACTAGTCTGAAGGTGTACAAGGGAGCTTCGTCAGCTAAGTTGAACAGGAGCAAGAGCAAAGCTCTGTTATGTGGGGCATGGAAGGATACCCCCCCCCCCCACTGCTTCCAGGGGGTTTGTAGTGTGGTTATGAAGGGCTTAACATTTTGGGGGTGTACCTGGGCTCAGAGAGGTGGGTCAGGAAGAACTGGGAGGGGCTGTCACAGCAGTGGTGTCAAGACTGGCCAGGTGGAGGTGGCTCCTGTCCCAAGTGTCATATAGAGGGAGGGTGCCGATAATGTTCGTGTATCATTGGCTGAAGGCAGCAGTGTTGTATATGTCCGTACATGAAGGAGGACAGGGCCTGGTCGAACTGGAGAGCAGGGTGGCTGCATTCCGACTAAAGGCGGCGCAGAGACTGCTGTACCATACTGATGTTGGCTGGAGGGAACCAGCATGCGCGCTGCTGAGGAGAGCTGGCGGATTAGGGTTGGATTGGCAGCTAATCCTCATGAAGCTGGAGAGGCTGAGTACAGCAGGTCTCTCAGATTTTTACTCTGCGGTGTTGAGGGTCTGGCAGCTGCTAAGGCCCACACGAGAAGGGAGTGTGGAGCCTGGGCTGTGGGTGTGGGAGGAGCCGATCTTCCACAACCCAGACATCCTTTTGAGATCGATTCAGTCGGCCACCCTGCAGAGGCGACTGATTGCAGAGGGTTTACTAAGGCTGGGTGACCTGCGACTGCTGGGAGAGGAGGGGTGGAAAACCCAGGAAGTCGTGGCACAACAAACAGGAATAACGTCTGGAGAGATTCCTGGAGGAGGTCCAGGAGGCACTGTCTGAGCCGGTAAGGGGGTGTTTGAGCGGCCAAAGGGGGAGGGGCCAACAATGTTTCCGCCACTGCAGGTGACGGCAGAGACTGGGGACTGGCAAGGGGGTCTGGAGGACTTGTTAGATTTTAACACTCTGAGCCTGTGGGAGTTTGAGGGGGTGGGAGGTAAAGCCCTCTACAACCTCTGCATTAAGGTGAGGAACATTAGGAGGCTAACAGGGTTGAAGGCACATCAGTGGCAGGGGGTATGTGGGGTGGAGAGTATGGTGGGTTGTTAGATGGAGGGGGCTCTACAAACCCCCAGTACCAAAGAGGTCAGGGGACCTCCAGTGGAGGGTTCTTCATGGAGCCCTGGCCACTAACAGCTGGTTGGCACGGGTCGACACGAGAGTCGGACAGGGGTATCCTTTCTGTGTCACGAGAGAAACTGTGATTCATGTGTTGTCTGTGTGCGCCAGGTTAATGCCATTAATGTCTCTGTTGGAACGTCTGTGTGAGAGGTTGGGGATGGAGTTGACTGTCGGGATGTTTATAACGGGGTACAGGTATTCGAATAAGGAAAAAGCCAAATGTGGGTTGTTGAATTTTCTGTTTGCTCAGTTGGCTATTTGGCTAACAAGGAGGAACAGGGTCAAAGGTGAGGGGATAACAGACCCTTTACTATTGTTTAATGGGATGGTCTCTGCGCACCTTAGGGTCGAATTTGAGTTCTATAACATTTTATAAAGTGCAGAGATGTTTCAGAGGATGTGGTGTGTCGGGGGGGGGGGTCTGTACAGCTGGGGCAGATGTTTCAGAGGATGTGGTGTGTCGGGGGGGGGGGTCTGTACAGCTGGGGCAGATGTTTCAGGGGATATGGTGTGTCGGGGGGGGGGGTCTGTACAGCTGGGGCAGATGTTTCAGGGGATATGGTGTGTCGGGGGGGGGGCGTCTGTACAGCTGGGGCAGATGTTTCAGAGGATGTGGTGTGTCGGGGGGGGGGGTCTGTACAGCTGGGGCAGATGTTTCAGAGGATGTGGTGTGTCGGGGGGGGGGGTCTGTACAGCTGGGGCAGATGTTTCAGGGGATATGGTGTGTCGGGGGGGGGGCGTCTGTACAGCTGGGGCAGATGTTTCAGAGGATGTGGTGTGTCGGGGGGGGGGGGTCTGTACAGCTGGGGCAGATGTTTCAGGGGATATGGTGTGTCGGGGGGGGGGGCGTCTGTACAGCTGGGGCAGATGTTTCAGAGGATGTGGTGTGTCGGGGGGGGGGGGTCTGTACAGCTGGGGCAGATGGGTTGGATCTACGGTTGTAGAAGTGGTTTTGGTTTTTGTGATGTGTGGGGTTGTTTTGTATCGTGGGGTAGAGGGCAAGGTGAGTATGCAGCACAGGGGATATGTGTTTTTTAAAGGTGGGGGTGGTGAGGTTTCAATTAAATTAAATGAGGATGTATCATTAAAGAAGACAAAAAGTAAAAAGTATTTCTCTCTGTCTCTCTCCCTCTCCCCTTCTGTATCTCTGTCTCTCTGTCTCCCTCTCTCTCTCTCTCTCTCTCTCTCTCTCTCTCTCTCTCTCTCTCTGTATCTCTGTCTCTCTCTCTCTCTCTCTGTCTCTCTCTCTCTCTCTCTCTCTCTCTCTCTGCCTCTCTCTCTGCCTCTCTCTCTCTCTCTATCCCCCTCTCTTTCTTTGTCTCTCTCGCGCTCTCTCTCTCCCAGTGGCTTCGGGACAAGTCTCTGAATGTCCTTGAGTGGCCCATCCATAGCCCGGACTTGAACCTGATCGAACATCTCTGGAGAGACTTGAAAATAGCTGTGCAGCAACGCTTCCCATCCAACCTGACAGAGCTAGAGAGGATCTGCAGAGAAGAATGGGAGAAACTTCCCAAATACAGGTGTACCAAGCTTGTAGCATCATACCCAAGAAGACTGATGATGATGATGAGACGGGAAACATGTTTTTAATACATTTTAAAATAAGCCTGTAACTTAACAAAATGTGGAAAAAGGTTAAGAGGTCTGAATACTTTATGAATGCACTGTATAGCGCACAGGCAGCCGGTGGCACCTTAATTGGGAAAGATTGGCTCATAGTAATGTCCGGAACAGAATACATGGAATGATATTTAACACATCAAACACATGGTTTCGATGTATTTAATGCCGTTCCATTCACGCCATTCCAGACATTACTATGAGCCGTTCTCCCCTCAGCATCCTCCTATGATGTAGTGCACTAATTCTGACCAGGGCACATAGAGCTATGGGCACTGGTTAAACGTAGTGCACTATAAAGGGAATAGGGTGCAATTTAGAAAGTAGTCACGGACTCCCTATTTACTGAACCAGCGGGGACTATTAAACCTAAATAGCTTTCCTTAAAGCCATATTTACCACGATAGAGCTATGCAGCAGGGACCCTACCCCCCTGGGGAAACACAGGACCAATCTGACAGTGATTGGTTGGGTAGCACAGTGTACATACCAAATTACAGAAAGCTATTAACAATGCTAACCCAGTGAAACTGCCCCTACGTGCCTCTGAATAATAATGTATTGTTCAGTCAATTGTCAGTAAATTATCATTTTAGTATTCAATGTCCATCACAATCAAATCATGTTTTTTATATCACTATAATCATTGGCCTGTTCTGAGCAACTGTAAAAGTGAGGAAGGGGAGAGTCAGACAGTCCATCACACTCAAATCAGGTTCTCATGGCAACACAATGACTGAAAAACTAGCAAACAAACTAATCAACTTAACCCCAGGCAGAAACGAGAGAGAGAGAGAGAGAGAGAGAGAGAGAGAGAGAGAGAGAGAGAGAGAGAGAGAGAGAGAGAGAGAGAGAGAGAGAGAGAGAGAGAGAGAGGCCACAGTGACCACAGTGACCACAGTGACCACAGTGACCACAGTGACCACAGTGTACCATCACAGCAGAAAGATTTGAGACCTTTTGCCACAAGAAAACCAGGGAAGAACAAACACCATTGTAAATACAACCCATATTTATCTTTATTGATTTTCCCTATTTGCACAACATTACAACACTGTATATATACACTGCTCAAAAAAACAAAGGGAACACTTAAACAACACAATGTAACTCCAAGTCAATCACACTTCTGTGAAATCAAACTGTCCACTTAGGAAGCAACACTGATTGACAATAAATTTCACATGCTGTTGTGCAAATGGAATAGACAATAGGTGGAAATTATAGGCAATTAGCAAGACACCCCCATAAAAGGAGTGATTCTGCAGGTGGTGACCACAGACCACTTCTCAGTTCCTATGCTTCCTGGCTGATGTTTTGGTCACTTTTGAATGCTGGCGGTGCTCTCACTCTAGTGGTAGCATGAGACGGAGTCTACAACCCACACAAGTGGCTCAGGTAGTGCAGTTCATCCAGGATGGCACATCAATGCGAGCTCTGGCAAAAAGGTTTGCTGTGTCTGTCAGCGTAGTGTCCAGAGCATGGAGGCGCTACCAGGAGACAGGCCAGTACATCAGGAGACATGGAGGAGGCCGTAGGAGGGCAACAACACAGCAGCAGGACCGCTACCTCCGCCTTTGTGCAAGGAGGTGCACTGCCAGAGCCCTGCAAAATGACCTCCAGCAGGCCACAAATGTGCATGTGTCTGCTCAAGAGAGAGAGAGAGAGAGAGAGAGAGAGAGAGAGAGAGAGAGAGAGAGAGAGAGAGACCACAGTGACCACAGTGGCCACAGTTTACCATCACAGCAGAAAGATTTGAGACCTTTTGCCACAAGAAAACCAGGGAAGAACAAACACCATTGTAAATACAACCCATATTTATCTTTATTGATTTTCCCTATTTACACAACATTACAACACTGTATATACACATACTATGACATTTGAAATGTCTTTATTCTTTTGGAACTTGTGTAAGATTACTGTTAATGTTTTATCGTTTATTTCACTTTTGTTTATTATCTATTTCACTCGCTTTAGCAATGTAAACATATGTTTAACTGCTAATAAAACCCTTACATTGAATTTGAATTGTGAGAGAGACAGAGAGACTTTTTCCCAAACACAGTGTGTCTAAACTCTGGTGTCCAAACACCCAGCGCACCCTAGACCTTCTGTCTGAGGACCAACGAGGTTCACCCAGCGCCCCCTAGACCTTCTGTCTGAGGACCAACTAGGTTCACCCAGCCACATAATAATACACCCAGCGCCCCCTAGACCTTCTGTCTGAGGACCAACTAGGTTCACCCAGCCACATAATAATACACCCAGCGCCCCCTAGACCTTCTGTCTGAGGACCAGCTAGGTTCACCCAGCCACATAATAATACACCCAGCGCCCCCTAGACCTTCTGTCTGAGGACCAACTAGGTTCACCCAGCGCCCCCTAGACCTTCTGTATGAGGACCAACTAGGGTCACCCAGCGCCCCTTAGACCTTCTGTCTGAGGACCAACTAGGGTCACCCAGCGCCCCCTAGATCTTCTGCCTGAGGACCAACTAGGTTCACCCAGCCACATAATAATACACCCAGCGCCCCCTAGACCTTCTGTCTGAGGACCAACTAGGTTCACCCAGCCACATAATAATACACCCAGCGCCCTAGACCTTCTGTCTGAGGACCAACTAGGTTCACCCAGCGCCCCCTAGACCTTCTGTCTGAGGACCAGCTAGGTTCACGCAGCCACATAATAATACACCCAGCGCCCCCTAGACCTTCTGTCTGAGGACCAGCTAGGTTCACCCAGCCACATAATAATACATCCAGCGCCCCCTAGACCTTCTGTCTGAGGACCAACTAGGTTCACCCAGCGCCCCCTAGACCTTCTGTATGAGGACCAACTAGGGTCACCCAGTGCCCCTTAGACCTTCTGTCTGAGGACCAACTAGGGTCACCCAGCGCCCCTTAGACCTTCTGTCTGAGGACCAACTAGGGTCACCCAGCGCCCCCTAGATCTTCTGCCTGAGGACCAACTAGGTTCACCCAGCCACATAATAATACACCCAGCGCCCCCTAGACCTTCTGTCTGAGGACCAACTAGGTTCACCCAGCCACATAATAATACACCCAGCGCCCTAGACCTTCTGTCTGAGGACCAACTAGGTTCACCCAGCGCCCCCTAGACCTTCTGTATGAGGACCAACTAGGGTCACCCAGTGCCCCTTAGACCTTCTGTCTGAGGACCAACTAGGGTCACCCAGCGCCCCTTAGACCTTCTGTCTGAGGACCAACTAGGGTCACCCAGCGCCCCCTAGATCTTCTGCCTGAGGACCAACTAGGTTCACCCAGCCACATAATAATACACCCAGCCCCCTAGACCTTCTGTTTGAGGACCAACTAGGTTCACCCAGCCACATAATAATACACCCAGCCCCCTAGACCTTCTGTCTGAGGACCAACTAGGTTCACCCAGCCACATAATAATACACCCAGCGCCCCCTAGACCTTCTGTCTGAGGACCAACTAGGTTCACCCAGCCACATAATAATACACCCAGCGCCCCCTAGACCTTCTGTCTGAGGACCAACTAGGTTCACCCAGCCACATAATAATACACCCAGCCCCCTAGACCTTCTGTCTGAGGACCAACTAGGTTCACCCAGCCACATAATAATACACCCAGCGCCCCCTAGACCTTCTGTCTGAGGACCAACTAGGTTCACCCAGCGCCCCCTAGACCTTCTGTATGAGGACCAACTAGGGTCACCCAGCGCCCCTTAGACCTTCTGTCTGAGGACCAACTAGGGTCACCCAGCGCCCCCTAGACCCTCTGTCTGAGGACCAACTAGGTTCACCCAGCCACATAATAATACACCCAGCCCCCTAGACCTTCTGTCTGAGGACCAACTAGGTTCACCTAGCGCCCCCTAGACCTTCTGTCTGAGGACCAACTAGGTTCACCCAGCCACATAATAATACACCCAGCCCCCTAGACCTTCTGTCTGAGGACCAACTAGGTTCACCCAGCGCCCCCTAGACCTTCTGTCTGAGTACCAACTAGGTTCACCTAATGCCCCCTAGACCTTCTGTCTGAGGACCAACTAGGTTCACCCAGCCACATAATAATACACCCAGCGCCCCCTAGACCTTCTTTCTGAGGACCAACTAGGGTCACCCAGCCACATAATAATACACACAGGCACAAACGACATGAGAGCACAGCAGGACAGGGTGGCCACAGCACTGAAGGGACTGATTGAAAAAGCTTCTTCTACTTTCCCCAACGCACAAGTGGTTATCTCCACCCTGCTACCACGAAAAGACTTCCACCCTGCTACCATACACCATGGGTAACCCACCCCCCCTGGACCTACACATAGAGGACACATACCGAGAGGACCTACATTCAGACCACAGCACCACCAGACACATCCACAACCCCACCCCCACCCCAACCAATCAACACCCCCCCCCCCCCAAGTCAACCACCCCATTTAAGCCCCTTCAGATCAGACCTACTGTATGGCCCTCCTGCCCACCCCATGCAAAGTCTCACATACGCCCAGGCCGTGAGCAGGCAACCAGGTCCAACCCGAACTCAAGCCAATGGCATGTACCAGATGCTCAGCAGGCTCTGATCACACTTACTGGCCTGAGGCCAAACCACACGACCAACAACATCAGACACTTTCAGGAACACAAAGCCTTCACCATCTCATCCTGGAATATCCAAGGCCTGAGGTCATCTGCCTTTGGCCTAAAGAGCAGGAACCTGGACTTCACCAAAGAAATCAGAACTACGGACATTGTACTTATATTTCTACAAGAAACGGTATGGTTTAGAGGAGACGGGCCCACTGGTTGTCCTCTAGGTTACAGAGAGCTGGTAGTCCCATCCACCACACTACCAGGTGGGTGGTATAGAGGAGACGGACTCACTGGTTTACCTCTAGGTTACAGAGAGCTGGTAGTCCCATCCACCACACTACCAGGTGGGTGGTATAAAGGAGATGGACCCACTGGTTTCCCTCTAGGTTACAGAGAGCTGGTAGTCCCATCCACCACACTACCAGGTGGGTGGTATAGAGGAGATGGACCCACTGGTTGTCCTCTAGGTTACAGAGAGCTGGTAGTCCCATCCACCAAACTACCAGGTGGGTGGTATAGAGGAGACGGACCCACTGGTTGTCCTCTAGGTTACAGAGAGCTGGTAGTCCCATCCACCACACTACCAGGTGGGTGGTATAGAGGAGACAGACCCACTGGTTGTCCTCTAGGTTACAGAGAGCTGGTAGTCCCATCCACCACACTACCAGGTTGGTGGTATAGAGGAGACGGACCCACTGGTTGTCCTCTAGGTTACAGAGAGCTGGTAGTCCCATCCACCACACTACCAGGTGGGTGGTATAGAGGAGACGGACCCACTGGTTGCCCTCTAGGTTACAGAGAGCTGGTAGTCCCATCCACCAAACTACCAGGTGTGAAACAGGGAAGAGACTCAGGGGGTATGCTCATTTGGTATAGTGCAGACCTAACTCACTCTATTCAATTAATCAAAACAGGAACATTTTACATTTGGCTAGAAATTAATAAGGAAATGATCTCAACAGAGAATAATGTTCTCCTGTGTGCTACCTATATCACCCCACTAGAACCCCCATACTTTAACTATGACAGCTTCTCCTTCCTAGAGGGGGAGATCAAACATTTCCAGGCCCAGGGACATGTACTAGTCTGTGGCGACCTAAATGTATTAATTTATTTATAAAAACATGTTTGTAACCTTTATTTAACTAGGCAAGTAAGTTAAGAACAAATTTCTTATTTACAATGACGGCCTACCAAAAGGCAAAAGGCCTCCTGCGGGGACGGGATATAAAGACAAAACATCACGACAAGAGAGAGAACACAACACTACATTTTAAAACAAACAAACTATATCGTGCTGCAGGAGGGCCTGGTGCACTACACAAAATAGATGGCATCATGAGGGAGGAAAATGATGTGGATATATTGAAGCAACATCTCAAAACATCAATCAGGAAGTTAAAGCTTGGTTGCAAATGGGTCTTCCAAATCATAACAACACCATCCTCACCTGTTAAAGTGGAGGTTCTGTGTCTTCATCATAACAACATCATCCTCTCCTGTTAAAGTGGAGGTTCTGTGTCCTCATCATAACAACATCATCCTCTCCTGTTAAAGTGGAGGTTCTGTGTCCTCATAACAACATCATCCTCTCCTGTTAAAGTGGAGGTTCTGTGTCCTCATCATAACAACATCATCCTCTCCTGTTAAAGTGGAGGTTCTGTGTCCTCATCATAACAACATCATCCTCTCCTGTTAAAGTGGAGGTTCTGTGTCCTCATCATAACAACATCATCCTCTCCTGTTGAAGTAGAGGTTCTGTGTCCTCATCATAACAACATCATCCTCTCCTGTTAAAGTGGAGGTTCTGTGTCCTCATCATAACAACATCATCCTCTCCTGTTAAAGTGGAGGTTCTGTGTCCTCATCATAACAACACCATCCTCTCCTGTTAAAGTAGAGGTTCTGTGTCCTCATAACAACATCATCCTCTCCTGTTAAAGTGGAGGTTCTGTGTCCTCATCATAACAACATCATCCTCTCCTGTTAAAGTGGAGGTTCTGTGTCCTCATCATAACAACATCATCCTCTCCTGTTAAAGTGGAGGTTCTGTGTCCTCATAACAACATCATCCTCTCCTGTTAAAGTGGAGGTTCTGTGTCCTCATCATAACAACATCATCCTCTCCTGTTAAAGTAGATGTTCTGTGTCCTCATCATAACAACATCATCCTCTCCTGTTAAAGTGGAGGTTCTGTGTCCTCATAACAACATCATCCTCTCCTGTTAAAGTGGAGGTTCTGTGTCCTCATCATAACAACATCATCCTCTCCTGTTAAAGTAGATGTTCTGTGTCATCATAACAACATCATCCTCTCCTGTTAAAGTGGAGGTTCTGTGTCCTCATCATAACAACATCATCCTCTCCTGTTAAAGTGGAGGTTCTGTGTCCTCATCATAACAACATCATCCTCTCCTGTTAAAGTGGAGGTTCTGTGTCCTCATAACAACATCATCCTCTCCTGTTAAAGTGGAGGTTCTGTGTCCTCATCATAACAACATCATCCTCTCCTGTTAAAGTGGAGGTTCTGTGTCCTCATCATAACAACATCATCCTCTCCTGTTAAAGTGGAGGTTCTGTGTCCTCATAACAACATCATCCTCTCCTGTTAAAGTAGAGGTTCTGTGTCTTCATCATAACAACATCATCCTCTCCTGTTAAAGTGGAGGTTCTGTGTCCTCATCATAACAACATCATCCTCTCCTGTTAAAGTGGAGGTTCTGTGTCCTCATAACAACATCATCCTCTCCTGTTAAAGTGGAGGTTCTGTGTCCTCATAACAACATCATCCTCTCCTGTTAAAGTGGAGGATCTGTGTCCTCATCATAACAACATCATCCTCTCCTGTTAAAGTGGAGGTTCTGTGTCCTCATCATAACAACATCATCCTCTCCTGTTGAAGTGGAGGTTCTGTGTCCTCATCATAACAACATCATCCTCTCCTGTTAAAGTGGAGGTTCTGTGTCCTCATAACAACATCATCCTCTCCTGTTAAAGTGGAGGTTCTGTGTCCTCATCATAACAACATCATCCTCTCCTGTTAAAGTGGAGGTTCTGTGTCCTCATAACAACATCATCCTCTCCTGTTAAAGTGGAGGTTCTGTGTCCTCATCATAACAACATCATCCTCTCCTGTTCCTTTAACAACATATTACTTTTTCACATTAAACTATTGTAACTGTAATGTCTGGTTTCACTCTGTTACTCTGAAATAAAACCTTTGTGGTGAGATCTCTTCCTTTACAGACTAATTCATAAATAAAGTCCTGGGAGTGTTCCAAATGGTTCCCTATTCCCCTGGGGCTCTGGTCAAAAGTAGTGCACTATGTAGGACATAGGGTGCTATTTCATGTTTTATTATTCGTATGTACAGGATACTCATGGTATATACCCTCCATACTCAAATGGGGGACCGTAGACCGGATCCAGACCCAGAACGGGGTCAATACAGACCGCAGAACGGATTCAGACCCAGAACGGGGTCAATACAGACCGCAGAACGGATTCAGACCCAGAACGGGGTCAATACAGACCGCAGAACGGATTCAGACCCAGAACGGGGTCAATACAGACCACAGACCGGATCCAAATCAAATGTTATTTGTCACATACACATGGTTAGCAGATGTTAATGCGAGTGTAGCGAAATGCTTGTGCTTCTAGTTCCGACCGTGCAGTAATATCCAACGAGTAATCTAACCTAACAATTCCACAACTACTACCGTATACACACAAGTGTAAAGGGATAAAGAATATGTACATAAAGATATATGAATGAGTGATGGGACAGAACGGCATAGGCAAGATGCAGTAGATGGTATAGAGTACAGTATATACATATGAGATGAGTAATGTAGGGTATGTGAGCATTATATAAAGTGGCTAGTGATAAATTGATTACATACATTTTTCCATTAAAGTGGCTAGAGTTGAGTCAGTATGTTGGCAGCAGCCACTCAATGTTAGTGATGGCTGTTTAACAGTCTGATGGCCTTGAGATAGAAGCTGTTTTTCAGTCTCTCGGTCCCAGCTTTGTTGCACCTGTACTGACCTCGCCTTCTGGATGATAGCGGGGTGAACAGGCAGTGTCTCGGGTGGTTGTTGTCCTTGATGATCTTTTTGGACCTTCCTGTGACATCGGGTGGTGTAGGTGTCCTGGAGGGCAGGTAGTTTGCCCCCGGTGATGCATTGTGCAGACCTCACTACCCTCTGGAGAGCCTTACGGTTGTGGGCAGAGCAGTTGCCGTACCAGGCGGTGATAGAGCCCGACAGGATGCTCTCGATTGTGCATCTGTAAAAGTTTGTGAGTGTTTTTGGTGACAAGCCGGATTTCTTCAGCCTCCTGAGGTTGAAGAGGCGCTGGTGCGCCTTCTTCACAACGCTGTCTGTGTGGGTGGACCAATTCAGTTTGTCCGTGATGTGTACGCCAAGGAACTTAAAACTTTCCACCCTCTCCACTACTGTCCCGTCAATGTAGATAGGGGGGTGCTCCCTCTGCTGTTTGTGAAGTCCACGATCATCTCCTTTGTTTTGTTGACATTGAGTGTGAGGTTATTTTCCTGACACCACACTCCAAGGGCCCTCACCTCCTCCCTGTAGGCCATCTCGTCGTTATTGGTAATCAAGCCTTCCACTGCAGTGTCGTCTGCAAACTTGATGATTGAGTTGGAGGCGTGCATGGCCACGCAGTCATGGGTGAACAGGGAGTACAGTAGAGGGCTGAGAACGCACACCCTTTGGGGACCCAGTGTTGAGGATCAGCGGGGTGGAGATGTTGTTACCTACCCTCACCATCTTGGTGTGGCCCGTCAGGAAGTCCAGGACCCAATTGCACAGGGCGGGGTCAAGACCCAGGGTCTTGAGCTTGATGACGAGTTTGGAGGGTACTATGGTGTTAAATGCTGAGCTGTAGTCGATGAACAGCATTCTTACATAGGTATTCCTCTTGTCCAGATAGGGTAGGGCAGTGTGCAGTGTGATGGCGATTGCGTCGTCTGTGGACCTATTGCGGCGATAAGCAAATTGGAGTGGGTCTAGGGTGTCAGGTAGGGTGGAGGTGATATGGTCCTTGACTAGTCTTTCAAAGCACTTCATGATGACGGAAGTGAGTGCTACAGGGCGATAGTCATTTAGCTCAGTTACCTTAGCTTTCTTGGGAACAGGAACAATGGTGGCCCTCTTGAAGCATGTGGGAACAGCAGACTGGGATAAGGATTGATTGAATATGTCTGTAAACACACCAGCCAGCTGGTCTGCGCATGCTCTGAAGACGCGGCTGGGGATGCTGTCTGGGCCTGCAGCCTTGTGAGGGTTAACACGTTTAAATGTTTTACTCACCTCGGCTGCAGTGAAGGAGAGCCCGCAGGTTTTCGTACCGGGCCGTGTCAGTGGCACTGTATTGTCCTCAAAGCGAGCAAAAAAGTGATTTCGTCTGTCTGGGAGCAAGGCATCGTGGTCCGCGACGGGGCTGGTTTTTCTTTTGTAGTCCGTGATTGACTGTAGACCCTGCCTCATACCTCTCGTGTCTGAGCCGTTGAATTGCGACTCCACTTTGTCTCTATATTGATGCTTAGCTTGTTTGATTGCCTTACGAAGGGAATAGCTACACTGTTTGTATTCGGTCATGTTTCCGGTCACCTTGCCCTGATTAAAAGCAGTGGTTCGTGCTTTCAGTTTTGCACGAATGCTGCCATCAATCCACGGTTTCTGGTTTGGGAATGTTTTAATCGTTGCTGTGGGTACAACATCGCCGATGCACTTGCTAATAAACTCGCTCACTGAATCAGCGTATTCGTCAATGTTGTTGTTCGTCGCAATGCGGAACATATCCCAGTCCACGTGATCGAAGCAATCTTGAAGCGTGGAATCCGATTGGTCGGACCAACATTGAACACACCTGAGCGCGGGTGCTTCCTGTTTTAGTTTCTGTCTATAGGCTGGTAGAAACAAAATGGAGTCGTGGTCAGCTTTTCCCGAAGGGAGGGCAGGGGAGGGCCTTATATGCTTCGCGGAAGTTAGAATAACAGTGATCTAGGGTTTTGCCAGGCCTGGTAGCACAATCGATATACTGATAGAATTTTTTATTTTTTTTTATTTATTTTTTTTTTTTTATCCCCTTTTCTCCCCAATTTTCGTGGTATCCAATCGCTAGTAATTACTATCTTGTCTCATCGCTACAACTCCCGTACGTGCTCGGGAGAGACGAAGGTCGAAAGCCATGCGTCCTCCGAAGCACAACCCAACCAAGCCGCACTGCTTCTTTAACACAATGCGCCTCCAACCCGGAAGCCAGCCGCACCAATGTGTCGGAGGAAACACCGTGCACCTGGCCCCCTTGGTTAGCGCGCACTGCGCCCGGCCCGCCACAGGAGTCGCTGGAGCGCGATGAGACAAGGATATCCCTACAGGCCAAACCCTCCCTAACCCGGACGACGCTAGCCCAATTGTGCGTCGCCCCACGGACCTCCCGGGCGCGGCCGGCTGCGACAGAGCCTGGGCGCGAACCCAGAGACTCTGGTGGCGCAGTTAGCACTGCGATGCAGTGCCCTAGACCACTGCGTCACCCGGGAGGCCCATGCTGATAGAAATTGGGGAGCCTTGTTTTCAGATTAGCTTTGTTAAAATCCCCATCTACAATAAATGCAGCCTCAGGATATGTGGTTTCCAGTTTACATAGAGTCGAATAAAGTTCTTTCAGGGCCGTCAATGTGTCTGCTTGGGGGGGATATATGCGGCTGTGATTATGATCTTGGTAGAAAATGCGGTCGGCATTTGATTGTGAGGAATGTCAGGTGAACAGAAGGACTTGAGTTCCTGTATGTTGTTATGATCACACCACGTCTCGTTAATCATAAGGCATACACCCCCGCCCTTCTTCTTACCAGAGAGATGCTTGTTTCTGTTGGCGCGATGCGTGAAGAAACCAGGTGGCCGTACCGACTCAGATAGCGCGTCTCGAGTGAGCCATGTTTCCGTGAAACAAAGAACGTTACAGTCTCTGATGTCTCTCTGGAATGCAACCCTTGCTCAGATTTCGTCTACCTTGTTGTCAAGAGACTGGACATTGGCGAGTAGTATGCTCGGGAGCGGTGCGCGATGTGCCCGTCTACGGAGCCTGACCAGAACACCGCTCCGCCCCTTCTACGGCGCCGTTGTTTTGGGTCGCCGGCTGGGATCCGATCCATTGTCCTGGGTGGTAGGCCAAGCAGAGGATCTGCTTCGGGAAAGTTGTATTCCTGGTCGTAATGTTGGTGAGTTGACGTTGCTCTTATATCCAAAGGTTCCTCCCGACTGTATGTAATAAGACTTAAGATTTCCTGGGGTAACATTGTAAGAAATAACACATAAAACAACTAAATACTGCATAGTTTCCTAGGAACGTGAAGCAAGGCGGCCATCTCTGTCGGCACCGGAAGTACGGGGTCAATACAGACCGTAGACCGGATCCAGACCCAGAACGGGATCAATACAGACCGTAGACCGGATCCAGACCCAGAACGGGGTCAATACAGACCGCAGACCGGATCCAGACCCAGAACGGGGTCAATACAGACCGGATCCAGACCCAGAACGGGGTCAATACAGACCGGATCCAGACCCAGAACGGGGTCAATACAGACCGGATCCAGACCCAGAACGGGGTCAATACAGACCGGATCCAGACCCAGAACGGGGTCAATACAGACCGGATCCAGACCAAGAACGAGGTCAATACAGACCGCAGACCGGATCCAGACCCAGAACGGGGTCAATACAGACCGCAGACTGGATCCAGACCCAGAACAGGGTCAATACAGACCGCAGACCGGATCCAGACCCAGAACGGGGTCAATACAGACCGCAGACCGGATCCAGACCCAGAACAGGGTCAATACAGACCGCAGACCGGATCCAGACCCAGAACGGGGTCAATACAGACCGCAGACTGGATCCAGACCCAGAACAGGGTCAATACAAACCGCAGACCGGATCCAGACCCAGAACGGGGTCAATACAGACCGCAGACCGGATCCAGACCCAGAACAGGGTCAATACAGACCGCAGACCGGATCCAGACCCAGAACGGGGTCAATACAGACCGCAGACCGGATCCAGACCCAGAACGGGGTCAATACAGACCGCAGACCGTATCCAAACCCAGAACAGGGTCAATACAGAACGTAGACCGGATCCAGACCCAGAACGGGGTCAATTCAGACCGGATCCAGACCCAGAACAGGGTCAATACAGACCGTAGACCGGATCCAGACACAGAACGGGGTCAATACAGACCGCAGACTGGATCCAGACCCAGAACAGGGTCAATACAGACCACAGACCGGATCCAGACCCAGAACAGGGTCAATACAGACCACAGACCGGATCCAGACCCAGAACAGGGTCAATACAGACCGTAGACCGGATCCAGACCCAGAACGGAGTCAATACAGACCGCAGACCGGATCCGGATCCAGATCCAGACCCAGAACGGGGTCAATACAGAACGTAGACCGGATCCAGACCCAGAACAGGGTCAATACAGACCGGATCCAGACCCAGAACAGGGTCAATACAGACCGTAGACTGGATCCAGACCCAGAACGGGGTCAATACAGACCGCAGGTCCCGGATATTAAAGAATATATATATATTTTTTTCTCAGTATAATTTTTTACCCATGGTATCATATAAACACACATAAAACATGGAAGAATGAATTGAATTGCAAAAAATGAACTTTAAACCTGGAACGTTTTCTCTCGGACAAAAAGAAGAACAGTTTGAGGTCGCATGCATTGTGGGTTGTTTGTTACTACGCCGATAAATTACATTCTCCACCTGGAAATCTGTGTGAACGGACTTTCTCAAATAGTACTTGAGTACCCCTGGTATATACAGTATTACAGCCACTGTAGTGTAGATGGTAGTCAGACTACACCTCATTATCAGTAGTATCTCTCCCTCCTCAGAGCAGATGGTAGTCAGACTACACCTCATTATCAGTAGTATCTCTACCTCCTCAGAGCAGATGGTAGTCAGACTACACCTCATTATCAGTAGTATCTCTACCTCCTCAGAGCAGATGGTAGTCAGACTACACCTCATTATCAGTAGTATCTCTACCTCCTCAGAGCAGATGGTAGTCAGACTACACCTCATTATCAGTAGTATCTCTCCCTCCTCAGAGCAGATGGTAGTCAGACTACACCTCATTATCAGTAGTATCTCTCCCTCCTCAGAGCAGATGGTAGTCAGACTACACCTCATTATCAGTAGTATCTCTCCCTCCTCAGAGCAGATGGTAGTTAGACTACACCTCATTACCAGTAGTATCTCTACCTCCTCAGAGCAGATGGTAGTCAGACTACACCTCATTATCAGTAGTATCTCTCCCTCCTCAGAGCAGATGGTAGTTAGACTACGCCTCATTATCAGTAGTATCTCTACCTTCTCAGAGCAGATGGTAGTCAGACTACATCTCATTATCAGTAGTATCTCTACCTCCTCAGAGCAGATGGTAGTTAGACTACACCTCATTATCAGTAGTATCTCTCCCTCCTCAGAGCAGATGGTAGTCAGACTACACCTCATTATCAGTAGTATCTCTCCCTCCTCAAAGGAAGAGCGAGTTCCAGAACTCCACCAGAGATGACCTTTACCCCCGGTGTTCTCAGAGGGATGTTTCATTAGTGTATGGCTTAACGTTCTCTCAGTTATCTCTCTCCACTCTAAATTCCAAATTCAAATAAACTCAATCAAAGTTAATTTGAGTTGCCCACCATATCTCTCACAGAACTACAATGAGATTCACTTTCTATGATCTCTCTCGCTCTGCTCTGATAAACAAGAGCCTGCAACTCTCATCTCTCCAGCATTGCACTGCATCGTTTATTTCCTTATAGAATCATAGCTGTGTGAAGGGTTCTGGAGGAGCTGCAGCACACCTGATAGATTTAAATAAATGTACTGCTGTTTGTTCAGAAAGAAATTAAATAATTCAGATTATCCTACTACACCATGAGAAGACCTATAATTTACCCACAGAGGATAAATAGCTACCTTTAAAAGAAAAGCCTAGCTGTGGAATGTAGCCCAATAACAAAGCCTACAGTCGGGAACGCGCAGAAAATCTGTCAGTGAACAAACAGCATGCAGCCAAAAATGGCCTTTCACAATATTTCAAATAGTCTACAATAGAGGGAAAACACAGGTTGGAAAGCAAATGGCTCCTGTTGAAAAGAGAAAACTCTCTTCTGTCAGGTGTAGGCTTCCAAATATGGTTTAAAAAATACAGCGAGAGAGAGACAGGCTTTGGGCACAAGCGCATAGGCCATCACCAGCAAGTGAGCTGGGCATCAATGGGTGAGTCAGTGAAACTGGAAATCATTTTTAAGAATATAATTTTCTTCTCATATTGTAGCCTACAATACAATGTACAGTACCAGTCAAAAGTTTGGACACACCTACTCATTCCAGGGTTTTTCTTTATTTTTACTATTTTCTACATTGCAGAATAAAATTGAAAACATCAACATGAAATAACAGATATGGAATCATGTAGTAACCAAAAAAGTCTAAAGTCCCCATATTTGGGGACCCAATTAGATGTCTTTATTCAATTCAGTCTGGTATGAGAACAGTAGCACCTATCTACAAAAGCAGGGTGTCTTTGGTGTGACTTACTACCATATATGGGCATACAAATGCATAAGGGAGGCCGAGCCGATGACTTCATTTCAAGATGGCTGTTACCTACATTCCGGTTAGCATTGTGGAGCATAAACAAAATAAAGACGGAATAGGTAGATTTACACGGAAGGCCGGGATTCCACAGATGATCATGTCTTATTTGTCTGCCTATGACCTACTGTTATTGATCACCAGCCCCAAGAGCCAAGGTTTTTATGTTACACGTTTTCACCAAACAGCACACATCTTACAAGATAAGCCTTCCATTTGGTCTGTGTTTGATCCATAGCTACATGGGGTGGGGGGGGGGAGGGGGGTATCACATGAATCCTTAGGTTGATAGGGACAAATCTAGCCTATTGCCATGTTCTCTGATGATGTATGACTATATCTGTGCCAATCAAAAATATGACGTTGCTTTGCTTACGTGCTGTAGGCATCCATTACACAGGGGAGTGGCTACTATGGCACCTTGACAGTCTTCTAGCCAATGAGATAAGCTTTCCAGGGATATGCAGTTGACCTGGGTGGGACAAACAGTCTTCTAGCCAATGAGATAAGCTTTCCAGGGATATGCAGTTGACCTGGGTGGGACAAAGCAAGGCCTAGAATATTTTATGCGTAATGCGAACTATTGCTACCTTGCTCAGGGACGAGACGCACCGAGCACGCTACATTACATTGTAGACAGATTTAATCGCTTTAACTTCATCGCTTTAGCATAAAAGATTGCTTCTCAAGGGAGAAAAAAGGTAAAACTAAGAATATCGAAGATGAAGCAACTGTAACGATCGTCGTCATATTCCTCCTCCTCGGATGAGGAGGAGCATGGATCAGACCAACACGCAGCGAGGTATGTGGACATAATGATTTATTAGACAAAACGACGAAACACAAAATAACACTTTAGAAAACAAAATAACAAAACGAACTAAACAGACCTAAACTTACGAACTTACATGAAACGAAGAACACACGAACACGAACAGGAACAGACAAACCGAAAACAGTCCCGTGTGGTAACATGTACTGACACGGAAGACAACCACCCACAACAAACAATGTGAAACAACCTACCTTAATATGACTCTCAATCAGAGGAAACGCCAAACACCTGCCTCTAATTGAGAGCCATACCAGGCAACCCATTAACCCAACATAGAAAACACATAACATAGACTACCCACCCAAAACTCACGCCCTGACCAATTAAACACATACCAAACAACAGAAAACAGGTCAGGAACGTGACAGAAACCCCCCCTCAAGGTGCGAACTCCGGGCGCACCCCTACAACTCAAGGGGAGGGTCTGGGTGGGCATCTGTCCGCGGTGGCGGCTCCGGCGGTGGACGAGGACACCACTCCACCACTGTCTTTGTCCCTCTCCTTCGCGTCCTTTGAGTGGCGACCCTCGCCCCCGACCATGGTCCAGGAACCTTCACTAAGGCCCCTCCTACATAGAGGAGACAGCTCAGGACAGAGAGGTAGCTCAGGACAGAGAGGTAGCTCAGGACAGAGAGGTAGCTCAGGACAGAGAGGTAGCTCAGGACAGAGAGGTAGCTCCGGACAGAGAGGTAGCTCCGGACAGAGAGGTAGCTCCGGACAGAGAGGTAGCTTAGGACAGAGGGACAACTCTGTACTAATGGCAGCTCCGGACTGAGTGGCAGCTCCGGACTGGGTGGCAGCTCCGGACTGGGTGGCAGCTCCGGACTGGGTGGCAGCTCCGGACTGAGTGGCAGCTCCGGACTGAGTGGCAGCTCCGGACTGAGTGGCAGCTCCGGACTGAGTGGCAGCTCATGACTGGAGGGCAGCTCATGACTGGAGGGCAGCTCATGACTGTAGGGCAGCTCATGACTGTAGGGCAGCTCATGACTGGAGGGCAGCTCATGACTGGAGGGCAGCTCATGACTGTAGGGCAGCTCATGACTGGAGGGCAGCTCATGACTGAAGGGCAGCTCATGACTGAAGGGCAGCTCATGACTGAAGGGCAGCTCATGACTGTAGGGCAGCTCATGACTGTAGGGCAGCTCATGACTGTAGGGCAGCTCATGACTGTAGGGCAGCTCATGACTGTAGGGCAGCTCTGGCAGCTCCTGACTGGCTGGCGGTTCTGGCAGCTCCTGACTGGCTGGCGGTTCTGGCAGCTCCTGACTGGCTGGCGGTTCTGGCAGCTCCTGACTGGCTGGCGGCTCTGGCAGCTCCTGACTGGCTGGCGGCTCTGGCAGCTCCTGACTGGCTGGCGGCTCTGGCAGCTCCTGACTGGCTGGCGGCTCTGGCAGCTTCTGACTGGATGGCGGCTCTGGCAGCTCCTGACTGGCTGGCGGCTCTGGCGGCTCCTGACTGACGGACGGCTCTAGCGGCTCCTGACTGACGGACGGCTCTAATGGCTCGGGACAGACGGGCGGCTCTAATGGCTCGGGACAGACGGGCGGCTCTAATGGCTCGTGGCAGACGGATGGCTCAGAAGGCGCTGGGCAGACGGATGGCTCAGAAGGCGCTGGGCAGACGGATGGCTCAGAAGGCGCTGGGCAGACGGATGGCTCAGACGGCGCTGGGCAGACGGATGGCTCAGACGGCGCTGGGCAGACAGATGGCTCAGACGGCGCTGGGCAGACAGATGGCTCAGACGGCGCTGGGCAGACAGATGGCTCAGACGGCGCTGGGCAGACAGATGGCTCAGACGGCGCTGGGCAGACAGATGGCTCAGACGGCGCTGGGCAGACAGATGGCTCAGACGGTGCTGGGCAGACGAGCAGTGCAGGCGGCGTTGGGCAGACAGCCGACTCTGACCTGCTGAGGCGCACAGTAGGCCTGGTGCGTGGTGCCGGAATTGGTGGTACCGGACTGGAGACACGCACCTCAAGGCTAGTGCGGGGAGCAGGAACAGGGCACACTGGACTCTCGATGCGCACTATAGGACTGGTGCGTGGTACCGGAACTGGAGGTACCGGGCTGAGGGCACGCACCTCAGGGCGAGTGCGGGGAGAAGGAACAGTGCGTACAGGGCTCTGGAGACGCACAGGAGGCTTGATGCGTGGTGCCGAAACTGGAGGCACTGAGCTTGAGACACGCACCACAGGGAGAGTGCGTGGAGGAGGAACAGGGCTCTGGAGACGCACTGGAAGCCTGGTGCGTGGTGTAGGCACTGGTGGTACTGAGCTGGGGCGGGAAGGTGGCGCCGGATATACCGGACCGTGCAGGCGTACTGGCTCCTTTGAGCACTGAGCCTGCCCAACCTTACCTGGTTGCATGCTCCCCGTAGCCCGTCCAGTGCGGGGAGGTGGAATAACTCGCACTGGGCTGTGTTGGCGAACCGGGGACACCATGCGTAAGGCTGGTGCCATGTACACCGGCCCGAGGAGACGTACTGGAGGCCAGATATGTTGAGCCGGCTTCATGGCACTTGGCTCAATGCTCACTCTAGCCCGGCTAGTGCGGGGAGGTGGAATAACTCTCCGCTTTAGATGCCTCCAGCTCCGCCTTGGGACGGCGACACTCCTCTGGCTCTGCCCAGGGTCCTTCTCCGTCCAGAATCTCTTCCCATGTCCAATCCTCCTTGACCCACTGCTGCTGTCGTTGCTGTCCGTTAACCCGCTGCTTGATCTGGGTTTGGTGGGTGGTTCTGTAACGATCGTCGTCATATTCCTCCTCCTCGGATGAGGAGGAGCATGGATCAGACCAACACGCAGCGAGGTATGTGGACATAATGATTTATTAGACAAAACGACGAAACACAAAATAACACTTTAGAAAACAAAATAACAAAACGAACTAAACAGACCTAAACTTACGAACTTACATGAAACGAAGAACACACGAACAGGAACAGACAAACCGAAAACAGTCCCGTGTGGTAACATGTACTGACACGGAAGACAACCTACCTTAATATGACTCTCAATCAGAGGAAACGCCAAACACCTGCCTCTAATTGAGAGCCATACCAGGCAACCCATTAACCCAACATAGAAAACACATAACATAGACTACCCACCCAAAACTCACGCCCTGACCAATTAAACACATACCAAACAACAGAAAACAGGTCAGGAACGTGACAGCAACAACAAAAAAGGCAGCTCTGAATAAGTAACCGAAGCTTTGAATAAAATACGGGTCGGACTCGGATCAGGGGAGCCATTTGGACAACGAGGATTTCGACTCGGCTGACGAAGATTGCTTTCTAGAAGGATTGGATCCACTTTTAGATCTGGAAGTAAATTATTTTCATGACTTTATAAAGCTAATTTACTATATGGATTTAGTTTCTTTCTAAGTTGTCTGCTTTTTGTGCTTTTGATTTAGATCATATAGTCAGTCCTATGTAACAAGTCATTTCAATGTTATATCATTCCAAAGTAGTTATTGTCTATGTTTCATAATACTTTCATCCTTGTAACTTTATAGAGGCCACTAAACTCTCATGGCCATTGTTTATTTGTGGTTCTGACCTCTGCCTTTGTCTCCAAAGTTTTACTGTTTGCATTGTGCGTGTCCTTCACGCCTTCTACCTTCTAGATAACGTTTAGGCTTGGTGTTTTTACTTTACAGGCATGTTGTTTTCTAAATTTAGTCAACTGTATATCTGTGTGTCTTACAACAATATATCCCTTTATTTTATTCACCACAGAGTGGAGGATGCAGAGCATGATGCCGTTTGAGCCACCCCTCCCCAGCAAGCGAGCCCCGCTAGTCATTGTCTCCCCCCCCACTGCTATGTCGATCACCCCATCTGATGGTTCTACATCCACTTTTCATAGACCTCTTGAAAAAGAAAACAGGGGCTTGTGGAACCATTCGTCCTAACAGAATCCGTTTCCCCAAGACCAAGGTAAACGACATGACAAAGACAACGGAGATGGGAACCATTCGTCCCAACAGAATCCGTTTCCCCAAGACCAAGGTAAACGACATGACAAAGACAGCGGAGATGGGAACCATTCGTCCTAACAGAATCCGTTTCCCCAAGACCAAGGTAAACGACATGACAAAGACAGCGGAGATGGGGACCATCCGTTTCCCCAAGACCAAGGTAAACGACATGACAAAGACAGCGGAGATGGGAACCATTCGTCCTAACAGAATCCGTTTCCCCAAGACCAAGGTAAACGACATGACAAAGACAACGGAGATGGGAACCATTCGTCCCAACAGAATCCGTTTCCCCAAGACCAAGGTAAACGACATGACAAAGACAGCGGAGATGGGAACCATTCGTCCTAACAGAATCCGTTTCCCCAAGACCAAGGTAAACGACATGACAAAGACAGCAGAGATGGGAACCATTCGTCCTAACAGAATCCGTTTCCCCAAGACCAAGGTAAACGACATGACAAAGACAGCGGAGATGGGGACCATCCGTTTCCCCAAGACCAAGGTAAACGACATGACAAAGACAGCGGAAATGGGAACCATTCGTCCTAACAGAATCCGTTTCCCCAAGACCAAGGTAAACGACATGACAAAGACAGCAGAGATGGGAACCATTCGTCCTAACAGAATCCGTTTCCCCAAGACCAAGGTAAACGACATGACAAAGACAGCGGAGATGGGGACCATCCGTTTCCCCAAGACCAAGGTAAACGACATGACAAAGACAGCGGAGATGGGAACCATTCGTCCCAACAGAACCCGTTTCCCCAAGACCAAGGTAAACGACATGACAAAGACAGCGGAGATGGGAACCATTCGTCCTAACAGAATCCGTTTCCCCAAGACCAAAGTAAACGACATGACAAAGACAGCGGAGATGGGAACCATTCGTTGGTTCAGGACTAATAATCTGCTGTTTGTGAAATGGAAGGACACTAGGGAAGTAACCATGCTCACCACACAGCATTTGTGCAGTATTATGGGGCTTTCAAGACAACTGGGAACTGTGGGGGGGAAAGGGGGGTGAGGTCGAAATATGACATCAGCGATCTTCAGTTCGGAAAGTCGGAGCACTTGAAAGAAGCTATCTGCACCTGGTAGCGTTTTAACCCTCAACCCGGCTTAGTTTCCCAGATGCCAGGATGAGTAGGAACAATGAGGGTTTTGTTCTGTTCCTCCAGGCTAGCTCTACCTCAGTCACACCCACCACATCTAGTCTATCTCGGGTCACACCCCCCACATCTAGTCTATCTCGGGTCACACCCCCCACATCTAGTCTATCTCGGGTCACACCCCCCACATCTAGTCTATCTCGGTCACACCCCCCACATCTAGTCTATCTCGGTCACACCCCCCACATCTAGTCTATCTCGGGTCACACCCCCCACATCTAGTCTATCTCGGGTCACACCCCCCACATCTAGTCTATCTCGGGTCACACCCCCCACATCTAGTCTATCTCGGGTCACACCCCCCACATCCAGTCTATCTCGGGTCACATCCACCACATCTAGTCTATCTCGGGTCACACCCCCCACATCTAGTCTATCTCGGGTCACACCTCCCACATCTAGTCTATCTCGGGTCACACCCCCCACATCTAGTCTATCTCGGGTCACACCCCCCACATCTAGTCTATCTCGGGTCACACCCCCCACATCTAGTCTATCTCGGTCACACCCCCCACATCTAGTCTATCTCGGGTCACACCCCCCACATCTAGTCTATCTCAGTCACACCCCCCACATCTAGTCTATCTCGGGTCACACCCCCCACATCTATTCTATCTCGGGTCACACCCCCCACATCTAGTCTATCTCGGGTCACACCCCCCACATCCAGTCTATCTCGGTCACACCCCCCACATCTAGTCTATCTCGGGTCACACCCCCCACATCTAGTCTATCTCGGGTCACACCCACCACATCCAGTCTATCTCGGGTCACATCCACCACATCTAGTCTATCTCGGGTCACACCCCCCACATCTAGTCTATCTCGGGTCACACCCCCCACATCTAGTCTATCTCGGGTCACACCCACCACATCTAGTCTATCTCGGGTCACACCCCCCACATCCAGTCTATCTCGGGTCACATCCACCACATCTAGTCTATCTCGGGTCACACCCCCCACATCTAGTCTATCTCGGTCACACCCCCCACATCTAGTCTATCTCGGGTCACACCCACCACATCTAGTCTATCTCGGGTCACACCCCCCACATCCAGTCTATCTCGGGTCACATCCACCACATCTAGTCTATCTCGGGTCACACCCCCCACATCTAGTCTATCTCGGTCACACCCCCCACATCTAGTCTATCTCGGGTCACACCCCCCACATCTAGTCTATCTCGGGTCACACCCCCCACATCTAGTCTATCTCGGGTCACACCCCCCACATCCAGTCTATCTCGGGTCACACCCCATACATCCAGTCTATCTCGGGTCACACCCCACACATCCAGTCTATCTCGGTCACACCCCCCACATCTAGTCTATCTCGGGTCACACCCCCCACATCTAGTCTATCTCGGGTCACACCCCCCACATCTAGTCTATCTCGGGTCACACCCCCCACATCTAGTCTATCTCGGGTCACACCCCCCACATCCAGTCTATCTCGGGTCACATCCACCACATCTAGTCTATCTCGGGTCACACCCCCCACATCTAGTCTATCTCGGGTCACACCCACCACATCCAGTCTATCTCGGGTCACATCCACCACATCTAGTCTATCTCGGGTCACACCCCCCACATCTAGTCTATCTCGGTCACACCCCCCACATCTAGTCTATCTCGGGTCACACCCACCACATCTAGTCTATCTCGGGTCACACCCCCCACATCCAGTCTATCTCGGGTCACATCCACCACATCTAGTCTATCTCGGGTCACACCCCCCACATCTAGTCTATCTCGGTCACACCCCCCACATCTAGTCTATCTCGGGTCACACCCACCACATCTAGTCTATCTCGGGTCACACCCCCCACATCTAGTCTATCTCGGGTCACACCCCCCACATCCAGTCTATCTCGGGTCACACCCCATACATCCAGTCTATCTCGGGTCACACCCCCCACATCTAGTCTATCTCGGGTCACAACCCCTACATCCAGTCTATCTCGGGTCACACCCCCCACATCTAGTCTATCTCGGGTCACACCCCCCACATCTAGTCTATCTCGGGTCACACCCCCCACATCTAGTCTATCTCGGGTCACACCCCCCACATCTAGTCTATCTCGGGTCACACCCCCTCATCTAGTCTATCTCGGTCACACCCCCCACATCTAGTCTATCTCGGGTCACACCCACCACATCTAGTCTATCTCGGGTCACACCCCCCACATCCAGTCTATCTCGGGTCACATCCACCACATCTAGTCTATCTCGGGTCACACCCCCCACATCTAGTCTATCTCGGTCACACCCCCCACATCTAGTCTATCTCGGGTCACACCCACCACATCTAGTCTATCTCGGGTCACACCCCCCACATCTAGTCTATCTCGGGTCACACCCACCACATCTAGTCTATCTCGGGTCACACCCCCCACATCTAGTCTATCTCGGGTCACACCCCCCACATCCAGTCTATCTCGGGTCACACCCCATACATCCAGTCTATCTCGGGTCACACCCCCCACATCTAGTCTATCTCGGGTCACACCCCATACATCCAGTCTATCTCGGGTTACACCCACCACATCTAGTCTATCTCGGGTCACAACCCCTACATCCAGTCTATCTCGGGTCACACCCCCCACATCTAGTCTATCTCGGGTCACACCCACCACATCTAGTCTATCTCGGGTCACACCCCCCACATCTAGTCTATCTCGGGTCACACCCCCCACATCTAGTCTATCTCGGGTCACACCCCCCACATCTAGTCTATCTCGGGTCACACCCCCCACATCTAGTCTATCTCGGGTCACACCCCCCACATCTAGTCTATCTCGGTTCACACCCCCCACATCTATGCTGTAGGTTTTTATCACCAAGTCATATCTCAACTGTCAACTAGAGACTCAGTCCCATAGACACAGATGAGAGAGTACTCATCAAAGCTATTTGATGCATAAACAGTATTATAACATAATCGTGTAATTCCCCCCCCCCCCCCCCCTCCAATTTCCCATTTATCTTAAACGCACTGAAGTCAGAGATTTCCGAGTTCCCAGGTGTTATGAACGCGGCATTAAAAAAGATTATGCCAAGGTCTCCAGTCATGTAAACTGACATATAATTGTATGAAACGCTTTTATAAAAAAAGGCCTGAAATTTCCTGGACCGAAGGCAAGGAAAACATTTTTTTTAATGATTTATTTATTGAATATTCGAAACATGCAATATACTTGCAGTGAATCCGCTCAATAACTACATCACACCAGTCATCCAATAGACTCCCATTCAGAGTGACACACAGAAGCATCCAGGGTCAATGCCCTGCTCAAGGGCACGTTGACAGATCTCCCACTAGGCCATAAAACGTGAACCCGAACCCTCCAACATCCCCCCACAGTTCCCCAATAGCTGTCCCTCAACCATTCGAGACCCCTCCCACAGTCCCACCAAGAAGAAAAATTAAAAATAAAAATAATTCCATTCCCCCAACAACCCCCCAATGCACCAACAACCAAGAGAATGAACCCCCACCCCCAAGAACCCCCCAATGCACCAACAACCAAGAGAACTAAAGAGACAAAAGGAAAAGACAGAAGAAAACAGCAAACAACAATGCACAAAAATTAAATAATAATAATAATAATAATAAATGTAAAACAAAGAACATCAAGGACAACTGAAATCATAACAGCAATGCCAACTGTATATGTTTGTGTGCATGTCTGGCACTATTACATGTATGTGTGTGTTCTTGTATGTGTTTATTTGAATGAGAGTGTGTGTGTGTATGCATGTGTACAAACACCTGCACGACATCAGCCTCAGGCAAACCGGCATTAGTTGGAAAAATCCTGCCACTCGGTGTCATTCAAATATACTTTTATAATGTTTTATTTTGACTTTTTTTTTATTTTAATTTTTTACTTTTATCTTTGACCATCATTCTCTCTCTCACACAGCAACTCCACTCCCACTTGTCTCCAATTCCACATACCAACCCTCAGCTTCCCTCAGCCCATCCCACCTATCTCTGCTGGCCACCCTCTTCGGGTTTCTACGCAACACATATCTTTCAACTATGCTGTGACGTTTAATGTACAATTTCAATCTATCTAATCGAATAGAATCCACAGATTGCGTGGTGAAGATAAATACTTTAACTAAGAGTATTAGTATATTAGTAATTGACTGACCAGGTCTCTCCAGATCTCCTAACAGTACTATTTCTAGGGACAATTTTAGATCAATGCTATGCATTTTCAGCCATTTCTGAACCTGAGACCAGAAACAGGCTACCTGAGGGCAATACCAAAATAAATGGTCTGTTGATTCTGTATCCTCACAACAAAATCTGCAGAGCTTCGATGATTTTATGACCCAAATATTCTATATAATAATTTTAGCTGAAAAGCACGAAGTCTTGAATCTTTTGAATTGTTGTTTTATACATCAACTCATACACCCTGTACCATGGAATCGGTACATCAAAAATCTCTTCCCAACTATTTTGCAATCTGTATGGCACAGTTGTCAACATCCTGGTCCTCAAATGAAACTGGTATACTTTCCTATTTATGCTGTTTTTATTCCTCCGCCAGTTAGATCCTTTATATTGGGCAGACAGACCACTTCCCTTCCTCCTCCAGTATTGATCCTTTATATTGGGCAGACAGACCAGTTCCCTGCCTCCTCCAGTTTAGATCCTTTATATTGGGCAGACAGACCAGTTCCCTACCTCCTCCAGTTAGATCCTTTATATTGGGCAGACAGACCAGTTCCCTGCCTCCTCCCGCTGCCACCTGCCTCCTCCATTTCTGGGGTAATGCTGTAATCAATTGGTTGTATTCTTGGATTGAGCAGACCTTCCTGTACAAATCTGATCACTCCATGAAGGACATAACTCTACCGTTCCAATTTATAATATCATTTAAGAACAAAATACCCTTTTCCCATAAATACAGGTATTTTATCAACCAGCACATTTGAGTTCAGCCATAATATTTGTTGTAATATTTGTTCCATCTTTTCAGGGGAATGAAATGTTTATTGTAGCCAGCTCTGCAATGCTTGTTTGAAAAAGAGAGATACTTTGGAAAAAAGTATAATTTTCAATTAATCGAAAATGAGACATGGCAATCTGCACAAAGGCAAAAGGGCAATTTTTAAACAATGGATGAGCTTTTCTTAGTAATCTACTGGAGAACCATTTAGGGTTCAAATAAAACTTTTGAATGAGTGAAGCTTTTAGAGAGAGGTTTAGTGCTTTTATATGTAATAATCTCAACCCACCCAATTCAAATTCATTATATAGATAGACACATTTTATTTTGTCTGGTTTAGCGTCCCAGATAAAGCAAAATATTTCTTGCTCATATAATTTGAAAAACGAATCATCAGGAGTTGGCAGCACCATAAATAAGTGAATAAACTGAGATATGACTAAGGAGTTAATCAGGGCAATTTTTCCATAAATAAACAGGTATTTACCTCTCCATGGTTGCAGGATCTTGTCTATTTTTACAAGTTTTCTTTTGAAATTAATTGAGGAGAGATAATTTATATATTTTGAGATATGAATACTGAGTGTGTCTACTTCACCATCAGCCCAGGATGAACAATACCTGGTAAAACCCTTTCAATTCTGAGTGCATTTCGCTAGTATTTTTGCATCACAACATTGAAGTGTAAGAGGCCTCCAGTTTTTTTTAGATAGACTGGGTCTTTATATTTGTCTTGTTTTAATAATAGAGTAATCAGACCTTCCTGCTGAGTACCTGACAGACTACCATTACTATAGGAGTAGTTAGAACAATCTAGAAATTGAGCTTTTAGTATATCAGAAAATTCTTGATGTACCTCTACCGGTATGCCATCAAGCCCTGGGGTTTTTCCAGATTGAAAGGATTTAATGGTCTCAAATATGTCTTCCTCTGTAATTTGGCCTTCGCACTGATCTTTCTGTACATTTGTTAATTTTCCATTTTTTATATTATTTGGAAATAATTCCTTACCGTAATCTTCATTCAGTGGGAGAGGATGAGACGGAAAAGAGAACATCTGCCTAAAATAATTAGCTTCCTCTTTTAAAATATAATTCGGAGAATCATAGATGACTCCGTCTTCAGTAACAAGTTTCTGCAAAATCTTTTTTGTGAGCTTTCCTGTATTGGAGATTCAGGAAGAATGTTGTGAATTTTTCTCCATATTCCATCCAGTTTGCTTTATTTTTGTAATAAATTACATTAAATAGTTCTTGAATATGTTCCTCAAGTTCTTTTTGTTTTTCCTCTAACTTATTTTGTATCTCTGAATTATTGTTTTTATTGCCATCTACCTGTACTATTAGTTCATGGATTTCCCTTGTTAGTCTTGTCTCTTTAGCCAGAAACTGCTTTTTTATTATTGATGAATATTGAAGTGAATGACCACTGAAAGGTACATTTAAAGGTATCCCAAACAATAAGGGGATTTGCTGATCCTATATTATGATGGAAAAATTCAGTTATAAATGATTTTGTCTTAGTTAAACTACAGTAGAAATGTATTCCATACAATATGGTATTTTTCCCCAATGCCCCTATTCTAATATATTCCCCTTGCTTGTTGTAAACATATATAAACTTGTAGACAAATACTTTAAAAAGATGGACAAACAATAAACACATTAAATTATAAAACAGTTCTCGACAATAGAGAGAGAGGAAGAGAAGAGAGAGAAAGAGAGAGTGAGAGAGGAGAGGGAGAGGAGAGAGAGAGGAGAAAGAGAGAGAAGAGAGAGAGAGAGAGAGAGAGAGAGAGAGGGAGAGGAGAGAGAGAGGAGAAAGAGAGAGAAGAGAGAGAGAGAGAGAGAGAGAGAGAGAGAGAGAGAGAGAGAGAGGGAGAGGAGAGAGAGAGGAGAAAGAGAGAGAAGAGAGAGAGAGAGAGAGAAGAGAGCGAGATCAGGTGTGTGTGTGTGTATAAGTCCGTATGTGTAAGCGAGCATGTAATTGAGTACGTGTGTGTTCATATCCACTTCATAATGTTCAGATATTTTTACAGTTCCCATACTTTTCTTTTTATCGTGACCTGAAGTCCCTGTAGAATTTAGTACAGCCACGGTGTTATGGGGCTGTCTCGGAAGAGCTGTCCATCTATAAAGAGTTTGTCCACAACGATAAAGGCACTCTTACCATTCCCCCCTTTGTTGTCTTTGTTCCAGATACAGTCTCTTTCGACGTATGTTTATCTCCATTGGAAATTGGTCATTGAGACTGAATTTGGTCCCTTTAAGCTCCCTTCCTATGCTTTTGATCAGCTCCTTTTTGTTGGTGGTGTTCAAATTTTGCGATGATCGGTCGGGGACCCTTGGTCTTGTTGCTCCGAGCTCCTAGTCTGTGTTCTCGGTGGAAAGCCACCTTGTTTACAGTCTCTAGAGGAAGTTTCAAAGTGGATGAACTCTGGATTATTGGATGCGTCCTCAGGAATCAAATTTGATTTTCTGGCATGCTACGACTTTGTACGTCAAGTAGCAACTCCTTCATCACCCTGTTTTCCCTGAGTAAACAATCCATGTTGGAATCGGGGATTTTTACCTTGGCTGTGAGTGTCTTGTTTTCTCTTTGGAGCTTGAGAATTTCCCTCTGGCTGAACTCCAAACTCCCCCTCAGCCCTGCTACCTCCTCACACAACTTTTCCAGTGTTGCATGGATTCCAGCCAGAGCACTAGCCTCTAACTCAATGGTAAGTAAATCGTCCGTGTCTGTAGATTAATCTGTTTTTCTTTTTTTTGACGGGTCAATGTTATTTCGTGAGGTAGTCGGATCTTTCCATGATGGAGTATGTTGTTCCTCCATAGCGTAAAGCTGTTGGTCGATTTCCCTCAGGATCTCCTTAATATCCAGATTGGCTCTTTACTGCAACCAGTTGTTTTACGAAAAGATAACAATGAGTCTTTCCCACGACGACAACAGGTGTCTGTAGTACAGCCAGCTAGCACTCGTGGAATCCACGCAAAAAAAAGGAACACAAACTTGCAGTCCCAGCTGTAAAGGCTAACCGCGTTGTGGAATCCTTAGCAACAAAACTTTAGTTCTGATTAAAACTGATTTAATGAAAATGTTTTAATATTAGCAACAAACCAAGTGTAGAAAAACATTTTCCCATGTGTGCAAATTCTGTAAGTTCCTCTATTCTTCTGCTCTATGCCTCTACGCAAATGTGATGATATCTTGAGCGTACTTTTTGTTCAGGGACTTATTGATTTACAAGTTAAGCACTGAGTGGACTAATTTTGACTAGGGTCCTTGTAAAATGTAGTGCTATTAGTATAGTGTTATTTTTTAAACAAAGCTATTTATTATTAATTTAGAATGATATAAAAGTCCCTTGGATATTCTCACAGATATATTATCAACCCTGTTATTAGCAGGACAATATATATTGGTCATATTGCTCCGAAGTGGCGCATAATGGGATTGCCTTGCAGTTCTCCAGCTGTATCCTCTGAAAGCGCGCGAGGCTCAAGGCACGAGGTCAGGGGGCACGGATTGGGCAGCGGGATTGGAATGGGCAGTGGGCATGGGATGGACAGCGGGCATGGAATGGGCAGCGGGCAAGGGATGGGCCGCGGGCAAGGGATGGGCAGCGGGCACGGGATGGGCAGCGGGCACGGGATGGGCAGCGGGCATGGGATGGGCAGAGGACATGGGATGATGGACCTAGCCCATGGGGAAGGGAGGAGGAGTTCACTAGGGACTCACTCGTTCCCTCTGTTCTGTACTTAGTGCCAGTCTGCAAGTTCAAACTAAAACAATATAACTAATAATGCCATCTTTATGCTTTCATTAATAAAATAATGATAAAAATACTCTCTCAAAATGCTGATGTTTATTTATTTATGGATCCATAACGAATTACTTTGGGAATAAATATCACTGAATTATAGAAATATTGGAACAAAGTTGTCTAATGAAGGTAAACAAATGGTTGCTTACTGGAAAATACTCTTTCAAACACACGGTCACGTTGTACAGCGCCATTATGGCTTTTAGCAGGGCTATATTTTGGCCTTTATAGCTAGCACACAATTGGCCCAGCATTTCTCTCCCTCTAAAAACAGAAATAAATGTTTTGGCATTTACAAATATTATTTGGGCCTTTCTTCAGATTACAATCGCTCTCTTTTGTTTTTTAAAAACGAAATATCCTCCAAAATATTGTTATATATTATCATGTTGATGGCACAGTCATATAGCCCCGGCACCTACATAAAGCCAAGCGACTCACTCATTCATGGATTTGGATCAAAATAAATAAGTAGCCCAGTACCGTACTCCCGGCCGTTACGTTGTACAGCGCCATATTTTCCGTTCCATCCTAACAGAAACCCAGAGGGTTTTTGTTTTCCTTGGAATAGAAACCCCATAATAGTAATCAAATTAATTGAGAAAGTACCAGTCAACAGTTTGGACACACCTACTCATTTTAGGGGTTTTATTTATTTTTACTATTTTCTACATTGTAGAATAATAGTGAAGCCATCAAGACTATGAAATAACACATATGGAATCAGTTAAGAACAAATTCTTATTTACAAGGACAGCCTACTCCTTCCTCCCTGTCGGGGAATTGAACCCTGTTCTCCCATGTGCCTGCATTCTCTAGAACAGCCGTTATTGAAGACTATCAAATGCTTCTCAAAGATACCCTCTGGAAGTCAAACTAGCACTAACTAGCATTAATGGTACCAGTGGTTCACACTTAAATAACGTGCCATAGAATTCTGCGGCACCATGCAAGCTGCGCCGCAGTAAGCTGCAACTTTTAAAGGAGGAACCACTGTTAGGTTTAACCATCACAACACTGTTAGGTTCAGCCATCACAACACTGTTAGGTTTAACCATCACAACACTGTTAGGTTCAGCCATCACAACACTGTTAGGTTCAGCCATCACAACACTGTTAGGTTCAGCCATCACAACACTGTTAGGTTTAACCATCACAACACTGTTAGGTTCAGCCATCACAACACTGTTAGGTTTAACCATCACAACACTGTTAGGTTTAACCATCACAACACTGTTAGGTTTAACCATCACAACACTGTTAGGTTCAGCCATCACAACACTGTTAGGTTTAACCATCACAACACTGTTAGGTTTAACCATCACAACACTGTTAGGTTTAACCATCACAACACTGTTAGGTTCAGCCATCACAACACTGTTAGGTTTAACCATCACAACACTGTTAGGTTTAACCATCACAACACTGTTAGGTTTAACCATCACAACACTGTTAGGTTTAACCATCACAACACTGTTAGGTTTAACCATCACAACACTGTTAGGTTCAGCCATCACAACACTGTTAGGTTCAGCCATCACAACACTGTTAGGTTTAACCATCACAACACTGTTAGGTTTAACCATCACAACACTGTTAGGTTTAACCATCACAACACTGTTAGGTTCAGCCATCACAACACTGTTAGGTTTAACCATCACAACACTGTTAGGTTTAACCATCACAACACTGTTAGGTTTAACCATCACAACACTGTTAGGTTCAGCCATCACAACACTGTTAGGTTTAACCATCACAACACTGTTAGGTTTAACCATCACAACACTGTTAGGTTTAACCATCACAACACTGTTAGGTTTAACCATCACAACACTGTTAGGTTTAACCATCACAACACTGTTAGGTTTATCCATCACAACACTGTTAGGTTTAACCATCACAACACTGTTAGGTTCAGCCATCACAACACTGTTAGGTTTAACCATCACAACACTGTTAGGTTTAACCATCACAACACTGTTAGGTTTAACCATCACAACACTGTTAGGTTTAACCATCACAACACTGTTAGGTTCAGCCATCACAACACTGTTAGGTTCAGCCATCACAACACTGTTAGGTTCAGCCATCACAACACTGTTAGGTTTAACCATCACAACACTGCTAGGTTTAACCATCACAACACTGTTAGGTTCAGCCATCACAACACTGTTAGGTTCAGCCATCACAACACTGTTAGGTCTAACCATCACAACACTGTTAGGTTCAGCCATCACAACACTGTTAGGTTCAGCCATCACAACACTGTTAGGTTCAGCCATCACAACACTGTTAGGTTCAGCCATCACAACACTGTTAGGTTCAGCCATCACAACACTGTTAGGTTCAGCCATCACAACACTGTTAGGTTTAACCATCACAACACTGTTAGGTTTAACCATCACAACACTGTTAGGTTCAGCCATCACAACACTGTTAGGTTCAGCCATCACAACACTGTTAGGTTCAGCCATCACAACACTGTTAGGTTCAGCCATCACAACACTGTTAGGTTCAGCCATCACAACACTGTTAGGTTTAACCATCACAACACTGCTAGGTTTAACCATCACAACACTGTTAGGTTCAGCCATCACAACACTGTTAGGTTCAGCCATCACAACACTGTTAGGTTTAACCATCACAACACTGTTAGGTTCAGCCATCACAACACTGTTAGGTTTAACCATCACAACACTGTTAGGTTTAACCATCACAACACTGTTAGGTTTAACCATCACAACACTGTTAGGTTCAGCCATCACAACACTGTTAGGTTCAGCCATCACAACACTGTTAGGTTTAACCATCACAACACTGTTAGGTTCAGCCATCACAACACTGTTAGGTTCAGCCATCACAACACTGTTAGGTTTAACCATCACAACACTGTTAGGTTTAACCATCACAACACTGTTAGGTTCAGCCATCACAACACTGTTAGGTTCAGCCATCACAACACTGTTAGGTTTAACCATCACAACACTGTTAGGTTTAACCATCACAACACTGTTAGGTTTAACCATCACAACACTGTTAGGTTCAGCCATCACAACACTGTTAGGTTCAGCCATCACAACACTGTTAGGTTCAGCCATCACAACACTGTTAGGTTCAGCCATCACAACACTGTTAGGTTTAACCATCACAACACTGTTAGGTTTAACCATCACAACACTGTTAGGTTCAGCCATCACAACACTGTTAGGTTCAGCCATCACAACACTGTTAGGTTCAGCCATCACAACACTGTTAGGTTCAGCCATCACAACACTGTTAGGTTCAGCCATCACAACACTGTTAGGTTTAACCATCACAACACTGTTAGGTTTAACCATCACAACACTGTTAGGTTCAGCCATCACAACACTGTTAGGTTCAGCCATCACAACACTGTTAGGTTCAGCCATCACAACACTGTTAGGTTCAGCCATCACAACACTGTTAGGTTCAGCCATCACAACACTGTTAGGTTTAACCATCACAACACTGCTAGGTTTAACCATCACAACACTGTTAGGTTCAGCCATCACAACACTGTTAGGTTCAGCCATCACAACACTGTTAGGTTTAACCATCACAACACTGTTAGGTTCAGCCATCACAACACTGTTAGGTTTAACCATCACAACACTGTTAGGTTTAACCATCACAACACTGTTAGGTTTAACCATCACAACACTGTTAGGTTCAGCCATCACAACACTGTTAGGTTCAGCCATCACAACACTGTTAGGTTTAACCATCACAACACTGTTAGGTTCAGCCATCACAACACTGTTAGGTTCAGCCATCACAACACTGTTAGGTTTAACCATCACAACACTGTTAGGTTTAACCATCACAACACTGTTAGGTTTAACCATCACAACACTGTTAGGTTTAACCATCACAACACTGTTAGGTTTAACCATCACAACACTGTTAGGTTTAACCATCACAACACTGTTAGGTTTAACCATCACAACACTGTTAGGTTCAGCCATCACAACACTGTTAGGTTTAACCATCACAACACTGTTAGGTTTAACCATCACAACACTGTTAGGTTCAGCCATCACAACACTGTTAGGTTCAGCCATCACAACACTGTTAGGTTTAACCATCACAACACTGTTAGGTTTAACCATCACAACACTGTTAGGTTTAACCATCACAACACTGTTAGGTTTAACCATCACAACACTGTTAGGTTCAGCCATCACAACACTGTTAGGTTTAACCATCACAACACTGTTAGGTTTAACCATCACAACACTGTTAGGTTCAGCCATCACAACACTGTTAGGTTTAACCATCACAACACTGTTAGGTTTAACCATCACAACACTGTTAGGTTTAACCATCACAACACTGTTAGGTTTAACCATCACACCACTGTTAGGTTTAACCATCACAACACTGTTAGGTTTAACCATCACAACACTGTTAGGTTTAACCATCACAACACTGTTAGGTTCAGCCATCACAACACTGTTAGGTTTAACCATCACAACACTGTTAGGTTCAGCCATCACAACACTGTTAGGTTCAGCCATCACAACACTGTTAGGTTTAACCATCACAACACTGTTAGGTTTAACCATCACAACACTGTTAGGTTCAGCCATCACAACACTGTTAGGTTCAGCCATCACAACACTGTTAGGTTTAACCATCACAACACTGTTAGGTTTAACCATCACAACACTGTTAGGTTCAGCCATCACAACACTGTTAGGTTCAGCCATCACAACACTGTTAGGTTTAACCATCACAACACTGTTAGGTTCAGCCATCACAACACTGTTAGGTTTAACCATCACAACACTGTTAGGTTTAACCATCACAACACTGTTAGGTTCAGCCATCACAACACTGTTAGGTTTAACCATCACAACACTGTTAGGTTTAACCATCACAACACTGTTAGGTTCAGCCATCACAACACTGTTAGGTTCAGCCATCACAACACTGTTAGGTTTAACCATCACACCACTGTTAGGTTTAACCATCACAACACTGTTAGGATTAACCATCACAACACTGTTAGGTTTAACCATCACAACACTGTTAGGTTCAGCCATCACAACACTGTTAGGTTTAACCATCACAACACTGTTAGGTTCAGCCATCACAACACTGTTAGGTTCAGCCATCACAACACTGTTAGGTTCAGCCATCACAACACTGTTAGGTTCAGCCATCACAACACTGTTAGTTTTAACCATCACAACACTGTTAGGTTTAACCATCACAACACTGTTAGGTTTAACCATCACAACACTGTTAGGTTTAACCATCACAACACTGTTAGGTTCAGCCATCACAACACTGTTAGGTTTAACCATCACAACACTGTTAGGTTCAGCCATCACAACACTGTTAGGTTTAACCATCACAACACTGTTAGGTTTAACCATCACAAAACTGTTAGGTTTAACCATCACAACACTGTTAGGTTTAACCATCACGACACTGTTAGGTTTAACCATCACAACACTGTTAGGTTGTGCCATCACACCACTGTTAGGTTTAACCATCACAACACTGTTAGGTTTAACCATCACACACTGTTAGGTTCAGCCATCACAACACTGTTAGGTTTAACCATCACAACACTGTTAGGTTTAACCATCACAACACTGTTAGGTTCAGCCATCACAACACTGTTAGGTTTAACCATCACAACACTGTTAGTTTTAACCATCACAACACTGTTAGGTTTAACCATCACAACACTGTTAGGTTTAACCATCACAACACTGTTAGGTTTAACCATCACAACACTGTTAGGTTCAGCCATCACAACACTGTTAGGTTTAACCATCACAACACTGTTAGGTTCAGCCATCACAACACTGTTAGGTTTAACCATCACAACACTGTTAGGTTCAGCCATCACAACACTGTTAGGTTTAACCATCACAACACTGTTAGGTTCAGCCATCACACCACTGTTAGGTTCAGCCATCACAACACTGTTAGGTTTAACCATCACAACACTGTTAGGTTTAACCATCACAACACTGTTAGGTTCAGCCATCACAACACTGTTAGGTTCAGCCATCACAACACTGTTAGGTTTAACCATCACACACTGTTAGGTTCAGCCATCACAACACTGTTAGGTTTAACCATCACAACACTGTTAGGTTTAACCATCACAACACTGTTAGGTTCAGCCGTCACAACACTGTTAGGTTTAACCATCACAACACTGTTAGTTTTAACCATCACAACACTGTTAGGTTTAACCATCACAACACTGTTAGGTTTAACCATCACAACACTGTTAGGTTTAACCATCACAACACTGTTAGGTTTAACCATCACAACACTGTTAGGTTTAACCATCACAACACTGTTAGGTTTAACCATCACAACACTGTTAGGTTGAGCCATCACAACACTGTTAGGTTCAGCCATCACAACACTGTTAGGTTTAACCATCACAACACTGTTAGGTTTAACCATCACAACACTGTTAGGTTTAACCATCACAACACTGTTAGGTTGAGCCATCACAACACTGTTAGGTTTAACCATCACAACACTGTTAGGTTCAGCCATCACAACACTGTTAGGTTGAACCATCACAACACTGTTAGGTTTAACCATCACAACACTGTTAGGTTGAGCCATCACAACACTGTTAGGTTTAACCATCACAACACTGTTAGGTTTAACCATCACAACACTGTTAGGTTTAACCATCACAACACTGTTAGGTTCAGCCATCACAACACTGTTAGGTTTAACCATCACAACACTGTTAGGTTTAACCATCACAACACTGTTAGGTTTAACCATCACAACACTGATAGGTTTAACCATCACAACACTGTTAGGTTGAGCCATCACAACACTGTTAGGTTTAACCATCACAACACTGTTAGGTTTAACCATCACAACACTGTTAGGTTGAGCCATCACAACACTGTTAGGTTTAACCATCACAACACTGTTAGGTTTAACCATCACAACACTGTTAGGTTTAACCATCACAACACTGTTAGGTTTAACCATCACAACACTGTTAGGTTTAACCATCACAACACTGTTAGGTTCAGCCATCACAACACTGTTAGGTTTAACCATCACAACACTGTTAGGTTTAACCATCACAACACTGTTAGGTTTAACCATCACAACACTGTTAGGTTCAGCCATCACAACACTGTTAGGTTCAGCCATCACAACACTGTTAGGTTGTGCCATCACACCACTGTTAGGTTTAACCATCACAACACTGTTAGGTTTAACCATCACACACTGTTAGGTTCAGCCATCACAACACTGTTAGGTTTAACCATCACAACACTGTTAGGTTTAACCATCACAACACTGTTAGGTTCAGCCATCACAACACTGTTAGGTTTAACCATCACAACACTGTTAGTTTTAACCATCACAACACTGTTAGGTTTAACCATCACAACACTGTTAGGTTTAACCATCACAACACTGTTAGGTTTAACCATCACAACACTGTTAGGTTCAGCCATCACAACACTGTTAGGTTTAACCATCTAAACACTGTTAGGTTCAGCCATCACAACACTGTTAGGTTTAACCATCACAACACTGTTAGGTTCAGCCATCACAACACTGTTAGGTTTAACCATCACAACACTGTTAGGTTCAGCCATCACACCACTGTTAGGTTCAGCCATCACAACACTGTTAGGTTTAACCATCACAACACTGTTAGGTTTAACCATCACAACACTGTTAGGTTCAGCCATCACAACACTGTTAGGTTCAGCCATCACAACACTGTTAGGTTTAACCATCACACACTGTTAGGTTCAGCCATCACAACACTGTTAGGTTTAACCATCACAACACTGTTAGGTTTAACCATCACAACACTGTTAGGTTCAGCCGTCACAACACTGTTAGGTTTAACCATCACAACACTGTTAGTTTTAACCATCACAACACTGTTAGGTTTAACCATCACAACACTGTTAGGTTTAACCATCACAACACTGTTAGGTTTAACCATCACAACACTGTTAGGTTTAACCATCACAACACTGTTAGGTTTAACCATCACAACACTGTTAGGTTTAACCATCACAACACTATTAGGTTGAGCCATCACAACACTGTTAGGTTCAGCCATCACAACACTGTTAGGTTTAACCATCACAACACTGTTAGGTTTAACCATCACAACACTGTTAGGTTTAACCATCACAACACTGTTAGGTTGAGCCATCACAACACTGTTAGGTTTAACCATCACAACACTGTTAGGTTCAGCCATCACAACACTGTTAGGTTGAACCATCACAACACTGTTAGGTTTAACCATCACAACACTGTTAGGTTGAGCCATCACAACACTGTTAGGTTTAACCATCACAACACTGTTAGGTTTAACCATCACAACACTGTTAGGTTTAACCATCACAACACTGTTAGGTTCAGCCATCACAACACTGTTAGGTTTAACCATCACAACACTGTTAGGTTTAACCATCACAACACTGTTAGGTTTAACCATCACAACACTGTTAGGTTTAACCATCACAACACTGTTAGGTTGAGCCATCACAACACTGTTAGGTTTAACCATCACAACACTGTTAGGTTTAACCATCACAACACTGTTAGGTTGAGCCATCACAACACTGTTAGGTTTAACCATCACAACACTGTTAGGTTTAACCATCACAACACTGTTAGGTTTAACCATCACAACACTGTTAGGTTTAACCATCACAACACTGTTAGGTTTAACCATCACAACACTGTTAGGTTTAACCATCACAACACTGTTAGGTTCAGCCATCACAACACTGTTAGGTTTAACCATCACAACACTGTTAGGTTTAACCATCACAACACTGTTAGGTTTAACCATCACAACACTGTTAGGTTCAGCCATCACAACACTGTTAGGTTCAGCCATCACAACACTGTTAGGTTTAACCATTACAACACTGTTAGGTTTAACCATCACAACACTGTTAGGTTTAACCATCACAACACTGTTAGGTTCAGCCATCACAACACTGTTAGGTTCAGCCATCACACCACTGTTAGGTTTAACCATCACAACACTGTTAGGTTTAACCATCACAACACTGTTAGGTTTAACCATCACAACACTGTTAGGTTTAACCATCACAACACTGTTAGGTTTAACCATCACAACACTGTTAGGTTTAACCATCACACCACTGTTAGGTTTAACCATCACAACACTGTTAGGTTCAGCCATCACAACACTGTTAGGTTCAGCCATCACAACACTGTTAGGTTTAACCATCACAACACTGTTAGTTTGAACCATCACAACACTGTTAGGTTTAACCATCACAACACTGTTAGGTTTAACCATCACAACACTGTTAGGTTCAGCCATCACAACACTGTTAGGTTTAACCATCACAACACTGTTAGGTTTAACCATCACAACACTGTTAGGTTCAACCATCACAACACTGTTAGGTTTAACCATCACAACACTGTTAGGTTTAACCATCACAACACTGTTAGGTTTAACCATCACAACACTGTTAGGTTTAACCATCACAACACTGTTAGGTTTAGCCATCACAACACTGTTAGGTTCAGCCATCACAACACTGTTAGGTTCAGCCATCACAACACTGTTAGGTTCAGCCATCACAACACTGTTAGGTTCAGCCATCACAACACTGTTAGGTTTAACCATCACAACACTGTTAGGTTTAACCATCACAACACTGTTAGGTTCAGCCATCACAACACTGTTAGGTTCAGCCATCACAACACTGTTAGGTTTAACCATCACAACACTGTTAGGTTTAACCATCACAACACTGTTAGGTTCAGCCATCACAACACTGTTAGGTTCAGCCATCACAACACTGTTAGGTTCAGCCATCACAACACTGTTAGGTTCAGCCATCACAACACTGTTAGGTTCAGCCATCACAACACTGTTAGGTTTAACCATCACAACACTGTTAGGTATAACCATCACAACACTGTTAGGTTCAGCCATCACAACACTGTTAGGTTCAGCCATCACAACACTGTTAGGTTCAGCCATCACAACACTGTTAGGTTCAGCCATCACAACACTGTTAGGTTTAACCATCACAACACTGTTAGGTTCACCCATCACACCACTGTTAGGTTCAGCCATCACAACACTGTTAGGTTTAACCATCACAACACTGTTAGGTTTAACCATCACAACACTGTTAGGTTTAACCATCACAACACTGTTAGGTTTAACCATCACAACACTGTTAGGTTCAGCCATCACAACACTGTTAGGTTCAGCCATCACAACACTGTTAGGTTCAGCCATCACAACACTGTTAGGTTTAACCATCACAACACTGTTAGGTTCAGCCATCACAACACTGTTAGGTTTAACCATCACACCACTGTTAGGTTTAACCATCACAACACTGTTAGGTTTAACCATCACAACACTGTTAGGTTCAGCCATCACAACACTGTTAGGTTTAACCATCACAACACTGTTAGGTTCAGCCATCACAACACTGTTAGGTTCAGCCATCACAACACTGTTAGGTTCAGCCATCACAACACTGTTAGGTTTAACCATCACAACACTGTTAGGTTTAACCATCACAACACTGTTAGGTTTAACCATCACAACACTGTTAGGTTTAACCATCACAACACTGTTAGGTTTAACCATCACAACACTGTTAGGTTCAGCCATCACAAACACTGTTAGGTTTAACCATCACAACACTGTTAGGTTTAAACCATCACAACACTGTTAGGTTTAACCATCACAACACTGTTAGGTTCAGCCATCACAACACTGTTAGGTTTAACCATCACAACACTGTTAGGTTTAACCATCACAACACTGTTAGGTTTAACCATCACAACACTGTTAGGTTTAACCATCACACCACTGTTAGGTTTAACCATCACAAACACGTTAGGTTTTAACCATCACAACACTGTTAGGTTTAAACCATCACAACACTGTTAGTTCAGCCATCACAACACTGTTAGGTTTAACCATCAATACACTGTTAGGTTCAGCCATCACAACACTGTTAGGTTCAGCCATCACAACACTGTTAGGTTTAACCATCACAACACTGTTAGGTTTAACCATCACAACACTGTTAGGTTCAGCAGCATCACAAACACTGTTAGGTTCAAGCCATCACAACACTGTTTAGGTTAACCATCACAACACTGTTAGGTTTAACCATCACAACACTGTTATGTTCAGCCATCACAACACTGTTAGGGTTCAGCCATCACAACACTGTAGGTTTAACCATCACAACACTGTTAGGTTTTAACCATCACAAACACTGTTAGGTTCAGCCATCACAACACTGTTAGGTTTAACCATCACAACACTGTTAGGTTTAACCATCACAACACTGTTAGGTTCAGCCATCACAACACTGTTAGGGTTCAGCCATCACGACCACTGTTAGGTTAACCATCACAACACTGTTAGGTTCAGCCATCACAACACTGTTTAGGTTCAGCCATCACAACACTGTTAGGTTCAGCCATCACAACACTGTTAGGTTCAGCCATCACAACACTGTTAGTTTTAACCATCACAACACTGTTAGGTTTAACCATCACAACACTGTTAGGTTTAACCATCACAACACTGTTAGGTTTAACCATCACAACACTGTTAGGTTCAGCCATCACAACGTAACCATCAATTAGGTTCAGCCATCACAACACTGTTAGGTTAACCATCACAACACTGTTAGTTAGCCATCACAACACTGTTAGGTTTAACCATCACAACACTGTTAGGTTAACCATCACAACACTGTTAGGTTTAACCATCACAACACTGTTAGGTTTAACCCATCACAACACCGTTAGGTTTAACCATCACAACACTGTAGGTTAACCATCACACACTGTTAGGTTTACCATCACAACACTGTTAGGTTTAACCATCACACCACTGTTAGGTTTAACCATCACAACACTGTTAGGTTTAACCATCACACACTGTTAGGTTTAACCATCACAACACTGTTAGGTTTAACCATCACAACACTGTCTAGGTTTCAGCCATCACAACACTGTTAGGTTTAACCATCACAACACTGTTAGGTTTAACCATCACAACACTGTAGGTTTAGCCATCACAACACTGTTAGGTTTTAACCCATCACAACACTGTTAGGTTTAACCATCACAACACTGTTAGGTTTAACCATCACAACACTGTTAGGTTTAACCATCACAACACTGTTAGGTTTAACCATCACAACACTGTTAGGTTCAGCCATCACAACACTGTTAGGTTTAACCATCACAACACTGTTAGGTTCAGCCATCACAACACTGTTAGGTTTAACCATCACAACACTGTTAGGTTCAGCCATCACAACACTGTTAGGTTTAACCATCACAACACTGTTAGGTTCAGCCATCACCACCACTGTTAGGTTCAGCCATCACAACACTGTTAGGTTTAACCATCACAACACTGTTAGGTTTAACCATCACACACTGTTAGGTTCAGCCATCACAACACTGTTAGGTTGAACCATCACAACACTGTTTAGGTTTAACCATCACACACACTGTTAGGTTCAGCC
>NW_024058180.1:0-64603 GCF_016432855.1 Salvelinus namaycush
ACCCCTCAGAGCCTGGTTTCCTCTGGTCTACCCAGTACAGTCAGTAGAGGACTTGTCACCCCTCAGAGCCTGGTTCCTCTCTACCCAGTACAGCCAGTAGTGGACTGGTCACCCCTCAGAGCCTGGGTCCTCTGGTCTACCCAGTACAGCCAGTAGAGGACTGGTCACCCCTCAGAGCCATGGTTCCTCTCTACCCAGTACAGCAGTAGAGGACTGGTCACCCTCAGAGCCTGGTTCCTCCCTACCCAGTACAGCCAGTAGAGGGACTGGTCCCCCCTCAGAGCCTGGTTTCCTCTCTACCCAGTACAGCCAGTAGAGACTGGTCTCACCCCTCAGAGCCTGGCTTCCTATCCTACCCAGTACAGACAGTAGAGGACTGGCCACCCCTCAGAACCTGGTTTCCTCTGGTCTACCCAGTACAGCCAGAGAGGACTGGTCACCCCTCAGAGCCTGGTTCCTCCCTACCCAGTAACAGCCAGTAGAGTACTGGTCACCCCTCAGAGCCTGGTCCTCTCTACCCAGTACAGCCAGTAGAGGACTGGTCACCCCTCAGAGCCTGGTTCCTCTCTACCCAGTAGAGGCGAGTAGAGGACTGGTCACCCCCTCAGAGCATGGTTCCTCTGGTCTACCCAGTACAGCCAGTAGAGGACAAGTCACCCCTCAGAGCCTGGTTCCTCTCTAACCCAGTACAGTCAGTAGAGGACTGGTCACCCCTCAGAGCCCTGGATCCTCTGGTCTACCCAGTACAGCCAGTAGAGGACTGGTCACCCCCTCAGAGCCTGGTTCCTCTGGTCTACCACAGTACAGTCAGGAGAGGACTGGTCACACCTCAGAGCCTGGTTCCTCTCTACCAGTACAGCCAGTAGAGGATCTGGTCACCCCTCAGAGCCTGGTTCCTCCTGGTCTACCCAGTACAGCCAGTAGAGGACTGGTCACCCCTCAGAGCCTGGTTCCTCTGGTCTACCCAGTACAGCCAGTAGAGGGCTGGTCACCCCTCAGAGCCTGGTTCCTCTCTACCCAGTACAGCCAGCTAGAGGACTGGTCACCCCTCAGAGCCTGGTTCCTATCTACCCAGTACAGTCAGTAGAGGACTGGTCACTCCTCAGAGCCTGGTTCCTCTCTAGGTTTCTTCCTAGGTTCTGGCCTTTCTAGGGAGTTTTTCCTAGCCACCGTGCTTCTACACCTGCATTGCTTGCTGTTTGGGGTTTTAGGCTGGGTTTCTGTACAGCACTTTGTGACATCGGCTGATGTAAAAAGGGATTCAAAAACCATTTGATTGATCGATTGATGCTGGGCGATTAGGCCTGGCTCGCAGTCGGCGTTCCATTTCGTCCAAAAGGTGTTCGATGAGGTTGAGGTCAGGGCTCTGTGCAGGCCAGTCAAGTTCTTCCACACCGATCTCAACCAACCATTTCTGTATGGACCTCGCTTTGTGCACGGGGACATTGTCATACTAAAACAGCGAAGGGCCTTCCTCAAACTGTTGCCACAAGTTGGAAGCACAGAATCGTCTAGAATGTCATTGTATCCTGTAATGTTAAGATTTCCCTTCACTGGAACTAATGGGCCTAGCCCGAACCATGAAAAACAGCCCCAGACCATTATTCATCCTCCACCAAACTTTACAGTTGGCACTATGCATTGGGGAAGGTAGTGTTTTCCTGGCATCTGCCAAACCCAGAATCATCTGTCAGACTGCCAGATGGTGAAGCGTAATTCATCATTCCTGAGAACGTATTTCTACTAGTCCAGAGTCCAATGGCGGTGAGCTTTACACTACTCCATCCGACGTTTGGCATTGAGCATGGTGATCTTAGGCTTGTGTGCGGCTGCTCGGCCACGGAAACCCATTTCATGAAGCTTCAGACAAACAGTTATTGTGCTGATGCTGCTTCCAGAGGCAGTTTGGAACTCAGTACTCAGTGTTGCAACCGAGGACAGACAATTTTTACGCCCTTCAATACTTGGCGGTCCCATTCTGTGAGATTCTGTGGCCTACCACTAAACAGCTGAGACATTTTTGCTCCTAGATGTTTCCACTCCACAATAACAGCACTTACACTTGACCGGGGCAGCTCTAGCAGGGCAGAAACTTGACGAACTGACTTGTTGGAAAGGTGGCATCCTGAGACAGTGCCACGTTGAAAGTCACTGAGCGCTTCAGTAAGGCCATTCTACTGACAATGTTTGTCTATGGAGATTGCATGGCGGTGTGCTTGATTTTATACACCTGTCAGCAACGGGTGTGGCTGAAATAGAATCTACTAATTTAAAGAGTTGTCCAAATACTTTTGTATATATAGTGTAGTTAATCAGTGTAATATATAGTGTAGTTAATCAGTGTAATATATAGTTTAGTTAATCAGTGTAATATATAGTGTAGTTAATCAGTGTAATATATAGTGTAGTTAATCAGTGTAATATATAGTGTAGTTAGGCAGTGTAATATATAGTGTAGTTAATCAGTGTAATATATAGTGTAGTTAATCAGTGTAATATATAGTGTAGTTAATCAGTGTAATATAAAGTGTAATATATAGTGTAGTTAATATGTGTAATATATAGTGTGGTTAATCAGTGTAATATATAGTGTGGTTAATCAGTTTAAAATATAGTGTAGTTAATCAGTGTAATATGTAGTGTAGTTAATCAGTGTACTATATAGTGTAGTTAGGCAGTGTAATATATAGTGTAGTTAATCAGTGTACTATATAGTGTAGTTAGGCAGTGAAATATATAGTGTAGTTAATCAGTGTAATATATAGTGTAGTTAATCAGTGTAATATATAGTGTAGTTAATCAGTGTAATATAAAGTGTAATATATAGTGTAGTTAATATGTGTAATATATATAGTGTGGTTAATCAGTGTAATATATAGTGTGGTTAAATAGTGTAATATATAGTGTGGTTAATCAGTGTAATATATAGTGTAGTTAATCAGTGTAATATATAGTGTAGTTAATCAGTGTAATATATAGTGTAGTTAATCAGTGCAATATATACTGTAGTTAATCAGTGTAATATATACTGTAGTTAATCAGTGTAATATCTAATGTAGTTAATCAGTGTACTATATAGTGTAGTTAGGCAGTGTAATATATAGTGTAGTTAATCAGTGAAATATATAGTGTAGTTAATAAGTGTAATATATAGTGTAGTTAATCAGTGTAATATAAAGTGTAGTTAATATGTGTAATATATAGTGTGGTTAATCAGTGTACTATATAGTGTAGTTAATCAGTGAAATAATATAGTGTAATATATAGTATAATATATAGTGTAGTTAATCGGTGTAATATGTAGTGTAGTTAACCAGTGTAATATATAGTGTAGTTAACCAGTGTAATATATAGTGTAGTTAATCAGTGTAATATATAGTGTAGTTAATCAGTGAAATATATAGTGTAGTTAATAAGTGTAATATATAGTGTAGTTAATCAGTGTAATATAAAGTGTAGTTAATATGTGTAATATATAGTGTGGTTAATCAGTGTACTATATAGTGTAGTTAATCAGTGAAATAATATAGTGTAATATATAGTATAATATATAGTGTAGTTAATCGGTGTAATATGTAGTGTAGTTAACCAGTGTAATATATAGTGTAGTTAACCAGTGTAATATATAGTGTAGTTAATCAGTGTAATATATAGTGTAGTTAATCAGTGCAATATATAGTGTAGTTAATAAGTGTAATATATACTGTAGTTAATCAGTGTAATATATAATGTAGTTAATCAGTGTACTATATAGTGTAGTTAGGCAGTGTAATATATAGTGTAGTTAATCAGTGAAATATATAGTGTAGTTAATAAGTGTAATATATAGTGTAGTTAATCAGTGTAATATAAAGTGTAGTTAATATGTGTAATATATAGTGTGGTTAATCAGTGTACTATATAGTGTAGTTAATCAGTGAAATAATATAGTGTAATATATAGTATAATATATAGTGTAGTTAATCGGTGTAATATATAGTGTAGTTAATCAGTGTAATATATAGTGTAGTTAATCAGTGTAATATAGTGTAGTTAACCAGTGTAATATATAGTGTAATATATAGTGTAGTTAATCAGTGTAATATATAGTGTAGTTAATCAGTGTAATATATAGTGTAGTTAATCAGTGTAATATATAGTGTAGTTAACCAGTGTAATATATAGTGTAGTTAACCAGTGTAATATATAGTGTAGTTAATCAGTGTAATATATAGTGTAGTTAATCAGTGTAATATATAGTGTAGTTAATCAGTGTAATATATAGTGTAGTTAATCAGTGTAATATATAGTGTAGTTAATCAGTGTAATAATTAGTGTAGTTAATCAGTGTAATCTATAGTGTAGTTAACCAGTGTAATATATAGTGTAGTTAACCAGGGTAATATATAGTGTAGTTAATCAGTGTAATCTATAGTGTAGTTAACCAGTGTAATATATAGTGTAGTTAACCAGTGTAATATATAGTGTAGTTAATCAGTATAACATTTAGTGTAGTTAATCAGTGTAATATATAGTGTAGTTAATCAGTGTAATATATAGTGTAGTTAATCAGTGTAATATATAGTGTAGTTAACCAGTGTAATATATAGTGTAGTTAATCAGTGTATTGTATAGTGTATATATTTTTTAACCTGTTTGGGCTGCAAGGGGCAGTATTGAGTAGCCAGATAAAAGGTGCCCATTTCAAACGGCCTCGTACTCAATTCTTGCTCGTACAATATGCATATTATTATTACTATTGGATAGAAAACACTCTCTAGTTTCTAAAACCGTTTGAATTATTTCTCTGAGTGAAACAGAAGTCATTCTGCAGCACACTTCCTGACCAGGAAGTGGAAAGTCTGAAACCGATGCTCTCTTCTACTTCCTGCCTATAAATGGTCATGAGATCTATTAGTATACATGCACGTCATACACCTTCCCCTGGATGTCAAGAGGCTGTGAGAGAAGAAATGAGGTGATTATCTTGGTCTGAGATGGAACACATCATCTTGGAATGACGTGTCCCCCATTTTTGGTACTCTGAAGAGCGCGACGTGGACAGTGGGATTGCCTTCTCTTTAGCTGCCGTAATAGGCGACTACTATCTCCGGCTTTGATTTTATTTGATACATGTCACCATATCATCGTAAAGTATGTTTTTTCAATATAGTTTCATCAGATTATTGAAAATTTTTTGGGAGTTTTGCCGTGTTCCGTTCTCTTCCGTTTGTTGACATGGAGAGATTCGCGCCACTTGGCTAGTGTGCATGCTAATTGAAGAGGGAAAGTTGCCGTTCTAAATCCAAACAACGACTGTTCTGGACAAAGGACACCTTGTCCAACATTCTGATGGAAGATCAGCAAAAGTAAGAAACATTTTATGATGCTATTTCATATATCTGTCGTGCATGTGAACTAGTCGTCGGCGCCCAAGTGTTTCTGGCTATTGTGGCTACGCTAATATAACGCTACATTTTGTTTTCGCTGTAAAACACTTAATAAATCGGAAATATTGTCTGGAATCACAAGATGCCTGTCTTTCATTTGCTGTACACTATGTATTTTTCAGAAATGTTTTATGATGAGTAATTAGGTATTTGACGTTGGTGTCTGTAAATATTATGGCTGCTTTCGGTGCAATTTCTGATTGTAGCTGCAATGTAAACTATGATTTATACCTGAAATATGCAAATTTTTACAACAAAACATATGCTATACAATAAATATGTTATCAGACTGTCATCTGATGACGTTGTTTCTTGGTTAGTGGCTATTTATATCTTTATTTGGTTGAATTTGTGATAGCTACTGATGGAGTAAAAAACTGGTGGAGTAAAAAAAGTGGTGTCTTTTGCTAACGTGGTTAGCTAATAGATTTACATATTGTGTCTTCCCTGTAAAACATTTTAAAAATCGGACATGTTGGCTGGATTCACAAGATGTGTACCTTTCATATGCTGTATTGGACTTGTTAATGTGTGAAAGTTAAATATTAAAAAAATATATATTTTGAATTTCGCGCCCTGCACTTTGAGCTGGCTGTTGTCATAAGTGTACCGACACCGGGCTGCAGCCAGAAGAAGTTAAGGAAAGTTTTTTCACTTAAATCAATGAAATACATGCAGTTGTGCAACTCACCCATCTCTCTTGTGACCTTGTCTGTAGACAGAAGATAAAACATGATGTATTATGGGTACTAGAACATGAAGACAGACTACATCCTCTCTATTCTGACCTCCTCTGTAGACAGTAGATAAAACATGATGTATTATGGGTACTAGAACATGAAGACAGACTACATCCTCTCTATTCTGACCTCCTCTGTAGACAGTAGATAAAACATGATGTATTATGGGTACTAGAACATGAAGACAGACTACATCCTCTCTATTCTGACCTCCTCTGTAGACAGTAGATAAAACATGATGTATTATGGGTACTAAAACATGAAGACAGACTACATCCTCTCTATTCTGACCTCCTCTGTAGACAGTAGATAAAACATGATGTATTATGGGTACTAGAACATGAAGACAGACTACATCCTCTCTATTCTGACCTCCTCTGTAGACAGTAGATAAAACATGATGCATTATGGGTACTAGAACATGAAGACAGACTACATCCTCTCTATTCTGACCTCCTCTGTAGACAGTAGATACAACATGATGTATTATGGGTACTAGAACATGAAGACAGACTACATCCTCTCTATTCTGACCTCCTCTGTACACAGTAGATAAAACATGATGTATTATGGGTACTAGAACATGAAGACAGACTACATCCTCTCCATTCTGAACTCCTCTGTAGACAGTAGATAAAACATGATGTATTATGGGTACTAGAACATGAAGACAGACTACATCCTCTCCATTCTGAACTCCTCTGTAGACAGTAGATAAAACATGATGTATTATGGGTACTAGAACATGAAGACAGACTACATCAATAATCATTGAATCATTAGATTCATTCAGTTTATATTTTTTAAGGAAAGTGTTTTCACTTAAATCAATGAAATACATGCAGTTGTGCAACTCACCCTTCTCTCTTGTGACCTTCTCTGTAGACAGAAGATAAAACATGATGCATTATGGGTACTAGAACATAAAGACAGGTACATAGACAGACAGGAACATAGACAGACAGACAGACAGACAGACAGACAGACAGACAGACAGACAGACAGACAGACAGACAGACAGACAGACAGACAGAACATAGACAGACAGGAACACAGACAGACAGACAGACAGACAGACAGACAGACAGACAGACAGAAAGACAGACAGACAGACAGACAGACAGACAGACAGACAGACAGACAGACAGACAGACAGACAGACAGACAGACAGGAACATAGATAGACAGGAACACAACAGACAGAAAGACAGACATACAGGAACATAGAAGGACAGACAGACAGACAGACAGACAGACAGACAGACAGACAGACAGACAGACAGACAGACAGACAGACAGACAGGAACATATAAATACAGACATACAGTAACACAGACAGACAGAAAGAAAGGGAAATAGACAGACAGACAGGAACATAGACAGACAGGTACATAGACCGACAGGAACATGGACAGACAGCAACATAGATAGACAGACAGACAGACAGACAGCAACATAGACAGACAGACAGACAGACAGCAACATAGACAGACAGACAGATAGACAGGTACATAGACAGACAGACAGACAGACAGGAACATAGACAGACAGACAGGAACATAGACAGACAGACAGACAGACAGACAGGAACACAGACAGGCAGGAACACAGACACACAGGAACATAGACAGACAGACAGACAGACAGACAGACAGACAGACAGACAGACAGACAGACAGACAGACAGACAGACAGACAGACAGACAGACAGACAGACAGAAACACAGACAGGAACACAGATAGACAGACACATTACTTACTCAGGTCTCCTTGTAGTCCATCTGGTGTAAAAATTAAATAAAGATAGTGAGATAGTGATAATTAAATAATCATTGAATCATGAGATTTATACACTACATGGCCAAACGTATGTGGACACCTGCTCATTGAACATATTATTCCAAAATCATGGGCATTAATATGGAGTTGGTCCCCCTTTGCTGCTATAACAGCCTCCACTATTCTGGGAAGTCATTAATATGGAGTTGGTCCCCCTTTGCTGCTATAACAGCCTCCACTATTCTGGGAAGGCTTTCCACTAGATGTTGGAACATTGCTGTGGGGACTTGCTTCCATTCAGCCACAAGAGCATTAGTGAGGTCTCCCTCTCTCTCTTCTCTCAGAGGACCTGAGCCCTAGGACCATGCCTCAGGACTATCTGGCCTCATGACTCCTTGCTGTCCCCAGTCCACCTGGTTGTGCTGCTGCTCCAGTTTCAACTGTTCTGCCTGCGGCTATGGAACCCTGACCTGTTCATTGGACGTGCTACCTGTCCCAGACCTGCTGTTTTCAACTCTCTAGAGACAGCAGGAGCGGTAGAGATACTCAGAATGATCGGCTATGAAAAGCCAACTGACATTTACTCCTGAGGTGCTGACCTGTTGCACCCTCTACAACCACTGTGATTATTATTATTTGACCCTACTGGTCATCTATGAACATTTGAACATCTTGGCCATGTTCTGTTATAATCTCCACCTGACAGAGCCAGAAGAGGACTGGTCACCCCTCAGAGCCTGGTTCCTCTGGTCTACCCAGTACAGCCAGTAGAGGACTGGTCACCCCTCAGAGCCTGGTTCCTCTGATCTACCCAGTACAGCCAGAAGAGGACTGGTCACCCCTCAGAGCCTGGTTCCTCTCTACCCAGTACAGCCAGTAGAGGACTGGTCAACCCTCAGAGCCTGGTTCCTCTGGTCTAGCCAGTACAGTCAGTAGAGGACTGGTCACCCCTCAGAGCCTGGTTCCTCTCTACCCAGTACAGCCAGAAGAGGACTGGTCACCCCTCAGAGCCTGGTTCCTCTGGTCTACCCAGTACAGCCAGAAGAGGACTGGTCACCCCTCAGAGCCTGGTTCCTCTGGTCTACCTTGTACAGCCAGTAGAGGACTGGTCACCCCTCAGAGCCTGGTTCCTCTCTACCCAGTACAGTCAGTACAGGACTGGTCACCCCTCAGAGCCTGGTTCCTCTGTTCTACACAGTACAGCCAGTAGAGGACTGGTCACCTCTCAGAGCCTGGTTCCTCTCTAGGCATCGTCCTAGCTTCTGGCCTTTCTAGGGAGTTTTTCCTAGCCACCGTGCTTCTACATCTGCATTGCTTGCTGTTTGGGGTTTTAGGCTGTGTTTCTGTACAGTACTTTGTGACATCGGCTGATGTAAAAAGGGCTTCATAAATACATTTGATTGATCGATTGATGCTGGGCGATTAGGCCTGGTTCGCAGTCGGCGTTTCAAATTCATCCCAATGATGTTCGATGGGGTTGAGATCAGGGCTCTGTGCAGGCCAGTCAAGTTCTTCCACAACCGATCTCAACAAACCATTTCTGCATGGACCTCGCTTTGTGCATGGGATCATTGTCATGCTGAAACAGGAAAGGGTAGTCCCCAAATTGTTGCCACAAAGTTGAAAACACAGAATCATCTAGAATGTTGTTGTATGCTTTAGAGTTAAGATTTCCCTTCACTGGAACTAAGGGGCCAGACCATTATTCCTCCTCCACCAAACTTTACAGTTGGCACTATGCATTGGGGAAGGTAGTGTTCTCCTGGCATCCGCCAAACCCAGATTCAATAGTCGGACTGCCAGATGGTGAAGCGTGATTCATCACTCCTGAGAACGTATTTCTACTAGTCCAGAGTCCAATGGCGGTGAGCTTTACACCACTCCACCCAACGCTTGGCATTGAGCATGGTGATCGTAGGCTTGTGTGCGGCTGCTCGGCCATGGAAACCCATTTCATGAAGCTCCAGACAAACAGTTATTGTGCTGATGTTGCTTCCAGAGGCAGTTAGGAACTCGGTAGTGAGTGTTGCAACCGAGGACAGACGATTTTTACACCCTTCAATACTTGGCGGTCCCATTCTGTGAGATTCTGTGGCCTACCACTAAACGGCTGAGACATTTTTGCTCCTAGATGTTTCCACTCCACAATAACAGCACTTACACTTGACCGGGGCAGCTCTAGCAAGGCAGAAACTTGTTGGAAAGGTGGCATCCTAAGACAGTGCCACATTGAAAGTCACTGACCTCTTCAGTAAGGCCATTCTACTGACAATGTTTGTCTATGGAGATTGCATGGATGTGTGCTTGATTTTTTACACCTGTCAGCAACGGGTGTGGCTGAAATAGAATCTACTAATTTAAAGAGTTGTCCACATACTTTTGTATATATAGTGTAGTTAATCAGTTTAATATATAGTGTAGTTAATCAGTGTAATATATAGTGTAGTTAATCAGTGTAAAATATAGTGTAGATAATCAGTGTAATATATAGTGTAGATAATCAGTGTAATATATAGTGTAGTTAATCAGTGTAATATATAGTGTAGTTAATCAGTGTAATATATAGTGTAGTTAATCAGTGTAATATATAGTGTAGTTAATCAGTGTAATATATAGTGTAGTTAGGCAGTGTAATATATAGTGTAGTTAATCAGTGTAATATATAGTGTAGTTAATCAGTGTAATATATAGTGTAGTTAATCAGTGTAATATATAGTGTAGTTAATCAGTGTACTATATAGTGTAGTTAGGCAGTGTAATACATAGTGTAGTTAATCAGTGTAATATATAGTGTAGTTAATCAGTGTAATATAAAGTGTAATATATAGTGTAGTTAATATGTGTAATATATAGTGTGGTTAATCAGTGTAATATATAGTGTAGTTAATCAGTGTAATATATAGTGTAATATATAGTGTGGTTAATCAGTGTAATATATAGTGTGGTTAATCAGTGTAATATATAGTGTAGTTAATATGTGTAATATATAGTGTGGTTAATCAGTGTAATATATAGTGTGGTTAATCAGTGTAATATATAGTTTAGTTAATCAGTGTAATATATAGTGTAATATATAGTGTAGTTAATCAGTGTAATATATAGTGTAGTTAATCAGTGTAATATATAGTGTAGTTAACCAGTGTAATATATAGTGTAGTTAATCAGTGTAATATATAGTGTAGTTAATCAGTGTAATATATAGTGTAGTTAATCAGTGTAATATATAGTGTAGTTAATCAGTGTAATATATAGTGTAGTTAATCAGTGTAATATATAGTGTGGTTAATCAGTGTAATATATAGTGTGGTTAATCAGTGTAATATATAGTGTAGTTAATATGTGTAATATATAGTGTAGTAAATCAGTGTAATATATAGTGTAGTAAATCAGTATAATATATAGTGTAGTTAATCAGTGTAATATATATTGTAGTAAATCAGTGTGATATATAGTGTAGTTAATCAGTGTAATATATAGTGTAATATATAGTGTGGTTAATCAGTGTAATATATAGTGTGGTTAATCAGTGTAATATATAGTGTAGTTAATCAGTGTAATATATAGTGTAATATATAGTGTAGTTAATCAGTGTAATATATAGTGTAGTTAACCAGTGTGATATATAGTGTAGTTAATCAGTGTACTATATAGTGTAGTTAGGCAGTGTAATATATAGTGTAGTTAATCAGTGTAATATAAAGTGTAGTTAATATGTGTAATATATAGTGTGGTTAATCAGTGTAATATATAGTGTAGTTAATCAGTGAAATGATATAGTGTAATATATAGTATAATATATAGTGTAGTTAATCGGTGTAATATATAGTGTAGTTAATCAGTGTAATATATAGTGTAGTTAACCAGTGTGATATATAGTGTAGTTAATCAGTGTACTATATAGTGTAGTTAGGCAGTGTAATATATAGTGTAGTTAATCAGTGTAATATAAAGTGTAGTTAATATGTGTAATATATAGTGTGGTTAATCAGTGTAATATATAGTGTAGTTAATCAGTGAAATGATATAGTGTAATATATAGTATAATATATAGTGTAGTTAACCCGTGTAATATATTGTGTAGTTAAGCAGTGTAATATATACTGTAGTTAATCAGTGTACTATATAGTGTAGTTAATCAGTATAATATATAGTGTAGTTAATCAGTGTAATATATAGTGTAGTTAATCAGTGTAATATATAGTGTAGTTAACCAGTGTAATATATAGTGTAATATATAGTGTAGTTAATCAGTGTAATATATAGTGTAGTTAACCAGTGTAATATATAGTGTAGTTAATCAGTGTAATATATAGTGTAGTTAATCAGTGTAATATATATTGTAGTTAATCAGTGTACTATATAGTGTAGTTAATCAGTGTAATATATAGTGTAGTTAATCAGTGAAATGATATAGTGTAATATATAGTATAATATATAGTGTAGTTAATCAGTTTACTATATAGTGTAGTTAATCTGTGTACTATATAGTGTAGTTAATCTGTGTACTATATAGTGTAGTTAATCAGTGTAATATATAGTGTAGTTAATCAGTGTAATATATAGTGTAGTTAATCAGTGTAATATATAGTGTATATTAATCAGTGTAATATATAGTGTATTTAATCAGTGTAATATATAGTGTAGTTAGCCTGTGTAATATATAGTGTAGTTAATCAGTATAATATATAGTGTAGTTAATCAGTGTTATATATAGTATAGTTAACCAGTGTAATATATAGTGTATATATGTTTTAAGGAAAGTGTTTTCACTTAAATCAATGAAATACATGCAGTTGTGCAACTCACCCTTCTCTCTTGTGACCTTGTCTGTAGACAGAAGATAAAAAATGATGCATTATGGGTACTAGAACATGAAGACAAACTACATCCTCTCTATTCTGACCTCCTCTGTAGACAGTAGATAAAACATGATGTATTATGGGTACTAGAACATGAAGACAGACTACATCCTCTCTATTCTGACCTCCTCTGTAGACAGTAGATAAAACATGATGTATTATGGGTACTAGAACATGAAGACAGACTACATCCTCTCTATTCTGACCTCCTCTATAGACAGTAGATAAAACATGATGTATTATGGGTACTAGAACATGAAGACAGACTACATCCTCTCTATTCTGACCTCCTCTGTAGACAGTAGATAAAACATGATGTATTATGGGTACTAGAACATGAAGACAGACTACATCCTCTCTATTCTGACCTCCTCTATAGACAGTAGATAAAACATGATGTATTATGGGTACTAGAACATGAAGACAGACTACATCCTCTCTATTCTGACCTCCTCTGTAGACAGTAGATAAAACATGATGTATTATGGGTACTAGAACATGAAGACAGACTACATCCTCTCTATTCTGACCTCCTCTATAGACAGTAGATAAAACATGATGTATTATGGGTACTAGAACATGAAGACAGACTACATCCTCTCTATTCTGACCTTTTCACTTAAATAATCATTGAATCATGAGATTCTTTCTGTATATATTTTCAAGGAAAGTGTTTTCACTTAAAACAATGAAATACATGCAGTTGTGCAACTCACCCTTCTCTATTGTGACGACCTCTGGAGACAGAGAAGATAAAACATGATGTATTGTGGGTATTATAACATGAAGACAGGTACATAGACAGACAGACTGGAACATAGACAGACAGACAGACAGACAGACAGACAGACAGACAGACAGACAGACAGACAGACAGACAGACAGACAGACAGACAGACAGACAGACAGACAGACAGGAACATAGACAGACAGGAACATAGACAGACACACACTACTTACTCAGCTGTTCTTGTCGTTCATCTGGTGTAAAAATTAAATAAAGATAGTGAAAATGGAATAATCATTGAATCATAAGATTTATACACTACATGACCAAAGGTATGTGGACACCTGCTCATTGAGCATCTCATTCCAAAATCATGGACATTAATATGGAGATGGTCCCCCTTTGCTGCTATAACAGCCTCCACTATTCTGGGAAGTCATTAATATGGAGTTGGTCCCCCTTTGCTGCTATAACAGCCTCCACTATTCTGGGAAGTCGGTAGAGATACTCTTAATGATCGGCTATGAAAAGCCAACTGACATTTACTCCTGAGGTGCTGACCTCTACAACCACTGTGATTATTATTATTTGACCCTGTTGGTCATCTATGAACATTTGAACATCTTGGCCATGTTCTGTTATAAACTCCACCTGGCAGAGCCAGAAGAGGACTGGCCACCCCTCAGAGCCTGGTTCCTCTGGTCTACCCAGTACATCCAGTAGAGGATTGGTCACCCCTCAGAGCCTGGTTCCTCTGGTCTACCCAGTACATCCAGTAGAGGATTGGTCACCCCTCAGAGCCTGGTTCCTCTGGTCTACCCAGTACATCCAGAAGAGGACTGGTCACCCCTCAGAGCCTGGTTCATCTGGTCTACCCAGTACAGCCAGTAGAGGACTGGTCACCCCTCAGAGCCTGGTTCCTCTGGTCTAGCCAGTACAGTCAGTAGAGGACTGGTCACCCCTCAGAGCCTGGTTCCTCTCTACCCAGTACAGCCAGAAGAGGACTGGTCACCCCTCAGAGCCTGGTTCCTCTGGTCTACCCAGTACAGTCAGTAGAGGACTGGTCACCTCTCAGAGCCTGGTTCCTCTCTATCCAGTAGAGGACTGGTCACCCATCAGAGCCTGGTTCCTCTGGTCTACCCAGTACAGTCAGTAGAGGACTGGTCACCCCTCAGAGCCTGGTTCCTCTGGTCTACCCAGTACAGTCAGTAGAAGACTGTTCACCCCTCAGAGCCTGGTTCCTCTGGTCTACCCAGTACTGCCAGTAGAGTACTGGTCACCCCTCAGAGCCTGGTTCCTCTGGTCTACCTTGTACAGCCAGTAGAGGACTGGTCACCCCTCAGAGCCTGGTTCCTCTGGTCTAGCCAGTACAGCCAATAGAGGACTGGTCACCCCTCAGAGCCTGGTTCCTCTTTAGGTTTCTTCCTAGGTTCCTGCCTTTCTAGGGAGTTTTTCCTAGCACCCGTGCTTCTACATCTGCATTGCTTGCTGTTTGAGGTTTTAGGCTGGGTTTCTGTACAGCACTTTGTGACATCGGCTGATGTAAAAAGGGCTTCATAAATACATTTGATTGATCGATTGATGTTGGGCGATTAGGCCTGGCTCGCAGTCGTCGTTCCAATTCAACCCAAAGGTGTTCGATGGGGTTGAGGTCAGAGCTTTGTGCAGGCCAGTCAAGTTCTTCCACACCGATCTCAACAAACCATTTCTGTATGGACCTCGCTTTGTGCATAGGGGCATTGACATGAAAGAGGAAAGGGCCTTCCCCAAACTGTTGCCACGAAGTTGGAAGCACAGAATCGTCTAGAATGTCATTGTATGCTGTAGTGTTAAGATTTCCCTTCACTGGAACTAAGGGGCCCGAACCATGAAAAACAGCCCCAGGCCATTATTCCTCCTCCACCAAACTTTACAGTTGGCACTATGCATTGGGGAAGGTAGTGTTCTCCTGGCATCCGCCAAACCCAGATTAATCTGTCAGACTAACAGATGGTGAAGCGTGATTCATCACTCCTGAGAACGTATTTCTACTAGTCCAGAGTCCAATGGCGGTGAGCTTTACACTACTCCATCCGACGCTTGGCATTGAGCATGGTGATCTTAGGCTTGTGTGCGGCTGCTCGGCCACGGAAACCCATTTCATGAAGCTCCAGACAAACAGTTATTGTGCTGATGTTGCTTCCAGAGACAGTTTGGAACTCAGTACTGAGTGTTGCAACCGAGGACAGACGATTTTTATACCCTTCAACACTTGGCGGTCCCATTCTGTGAGCTTCTGTGGCCTACCACTAAACGGCTGAGACATTTTTGCTAAAAGATGTTTCCACTCCACAATAACAGCACTTACACTTGACCGGGGCAGCTCTAGCAGGGCAGAAACTTGACCAACTGACTTGTTGGAAAGGTGGCATCCTAAGACAGTGCCACGTTGAAAGTCACTGAGCTCTTCAGTAAGGCCATTCTACTGACAATGTTTGTCTATGGAGATTGCATGGCTGTGTGCTTGATTTTATACACCTGTCAGCAACGGGTGTGGCTGAAATAGAATCTACTAATTTAAAGTGTTGTCCACATACTTTTGTATATATAGTGTGGTTAATCAGTGTAATATATAGTGTAGTTAATCAGTGTAATATATAGTGTAGTTAATCAGTGTAATATATAGTGTAGTTAATCAGTGTAATATATAGTGTAGTTAATCAGTGTAATATATAGTGTAGTTAATCAGTATAATATATAGTGTAGTTAATCAGTGTAATATATAGTGTAGTTAACCTGTGTAATATATAGTGTAGTTAATCAGTGTAATATATAGTGTAGTTAAGCAGTGTAATATAGAGTGTAGTTAATCAGTGTAATATATAGTGTAGTTAATCAGTTTAGTATATAGTGTAATATATAGTGTAGTTAATCAGTGCAATATATAGTGTAGTTAATCAGTGTAATATATAATGTAGTTAATCAGTGTAATATATAGTGTAGTTAATCAGTGTAATATATAGTGTAGTTAATCAGTGTAATATATAGTGTAGTTAATCAGTGTACTATATAGTGTAGTTAATCAGTGTAATATATGGTGTAGTTTATCAGTGTATTATATAGTGTAGTTAATCAGTGTAATATATAGTGTAATATATAGTGTAGTTAATCAGTGTAATATATAGTGAATATATTTTTTAAAGAAAGTGTTTTCACTTAAAAAAATCATTGAATCATGAGATTCATACAGTATATTTTTTTTAAGGAAAGTGTTTTCACTTAAATCAATGAAATACATGCAGTTGTGCAACTCACCCCTCTCTCTTGTGACATTCTCTGTAGACAGAAGATAAAACATGATGTATTATGGGAACTAGAACATGAAGACAGACTACATCCTCTCTATTCTGACCTCCTCTATAGACAGTAGATAAAACATGATGTATTATGGGTACTAGAACATGAAGACAGACTACATCCTCTCTATTCTGACCTCCTCTGTAGACAGTAGATAAAACATGATGTATTATGGGTACTAGAACATGAAGACAGACTACATCCTCTCTATTCTGACCTCCTCTGTAGACAGTAGATAAAACATGATGCATTATGGGTACTAGAACATGAAGACAGACTACATCCTCTCTATTCTGACCTTTTCACTTAAATAATCATTGAATCATGAGATTCTTTCTGTATATATTTTCAAGGAAAGTGTTTTCACTTAAAACAATGAAATACATGCAGTTGTGCAACTCACCCCTCTCTATTGTGACGACCTCTGGAGACAGAGAAGATAAAACATGATGTATTGTGGGTATTATAACATGAAGACAGGTACATAGACAGACAGACAGGAACACAGACAGGCAGGAACACAGACACACAGGAACATAGACAGACAGACAGACAGACAGACAGACAGACAGACAGACAGACAGACAGACAGACAGACAGACAGACAGACAGACAGACAGACAGACAGACAGACAGGAACATAGACAGACAGGAACATAGACAGACAGGAACATAGACAGACAGGAACATAGACAGACAGGAACATAGACAGACAGGAACATAGACAGACAGGAACATAGACAGACAGGAACATAGCCAGACAGGAACATAGCCAGACAGGAACATAGCCAGACAGGAACATAGCCAGACAGGAACATAGCCAGACAGGAACATAGCCAGACAGGAACATAGCCAGACAGACAGGAACATAGACAGACAGACAGGGACATAGACAGACAGACAGGAACACAGACAGACACACACTACTTACTCAGCTGTTCTTGTAGTCCATCTGGTGTAAAAATTAAATACAGATAGTGAGATAGTGAAAATTGAATAATCATTGAATCATGAGATTTATACACTACATGACCAAAAGTATGTGGACACCTGCTCATTGAACATCTCATTCCAAAATCATGGGCATTAATATGGAGTTGGTCCCCCTTTGCTGCTATAACAGCCTCCACTATTCTGGGAAGTCATTAATATGGAGTTGGTCCCCCTTTGCTGCTATAACAGCCTCCACTATTCTGGGAAGTCATTAATATGGAGTTGGTCCCCCTTTGCTGCTATAACAGCCTCCACTATTCTGGGAAGGCTTTAATATGGAGTTGGTCCCCGTTTGCTGCTATAACAGCCTCCACTATTCTGGGAAGTCATTAATATGGAGTTGGTCCCCCTTTGCTGCTATAACAGCCTCCACTATTCTGGGAAGTCATTAATATGGAGTTGGTCCCCCTTTGCTGCTATAACAGCCTCCACTATTCTGGGAAGTCATTAATATGGAGTTGGTCCCCCTTTGCTGCTATAACAGCCTCCACTATTCTGGGAAGGCATTAATATGGAGTTGGTCCCCCTTTGCTGCTATAACAGCCTCCACTATTCTGGGAAGTCATTAATATGGAGTTGGTCCCCCTTTGCTGCTATAACAGCCTCCACTATTCTGGGAAGTCATTAATATGGAGTTGGTCCCCCTTTGCTGCTATAACAGCCTCCACTATTCTGGGAAGTCATTAATATGGAGTTGGTCCCCCTTTGCTGCTATAACAGCCTCCACTATTCTGGGAAGTCATTAATATGGAGTTGGTCCCCCTTTGCTGCTATAACAGCCTCCACTATTCTGGGAAGGCTTTCCACTAGATGTTGGAACATTGCTGTGGGGACTTGCTTCCATTCAGCCACAAGAGCATTAGTGAGGTCTCCCTCTCTCTCTTCTCTCAGAGGACCTGAGCCCTAGGACCATGCCTCAGGACTATCTGGCCTGATGACTCCTTGCTGTCCCCAGTCCACCTGGTTGTGCTGCTGCTCCAGTTTCAACTGTTCTGCCTATGGAACCCTGACCTGTTCATTGGACGTGCTACCTGTCCCAGACCTGCTGGTTTCAACTCTCTAGAGACAGCAGGAGCGGTAGAGATACTCTTAATGATCGGCTATGAAAAGCCAACTGACATTTACTCCTGAGGTGCTGACCTCTACAACCACTGTGATTATTATTATTTGACCCTGTTGGTCATCTATGAACATTTGAACATCTTGGCCATGTTCTGTTATAAACTCCACCTGGCAGAGCCAGAAGAGGACTGGCCACCCCTCAGAGCCTGGTTCCTCTGGTCTACCCAGTACAGCCAGTAGAGGACTGGTCACCCCTCAGAGCCTGGTTCCTCTGGTCTACCCAGTACATCCAGTAGAGGATTGGTCACCCCTCAGAGCCTGGTTCCTCTGGTCTACCCAGTACATCCAGTAGAGGATTGGTCACCCCTCAGAGTCTGGTTACTCTTTACCCAGTACAGCCAGTAGAGGACTGGTCACCCCTCAGAGCCTGGTTCCTCTCTACCCAGTACAGCCAGTAGAGGACTGGTCACCCCTCAGAGCCTGGTTCCTCTCTACCCAGTACAGCCAGAAGAGGACTGGTCACCCCTCATAGCCTGGTTCCTCTGGTCTACCCAGTACAGTCAGTAGAGGACTGGTCACCTCTCAGAGCCTGGTTCCTCTCTATCCAGTAGAGGACTGGTCACCCATCAGAGCCTGGTTCCTCTGGTCTACCCAGTACAGTCAGTAGAGGACTGGTCACCCCTCAGAGCCTGGTTCCTCTGGTCTACCCAGTACAGTCAGTAGAGGACTGTTCACCCCTCAGAGCCTGGTTCCTCTGGTCTACCCAGTACAGCCAGTAGAGGACTGGTCACCCCTCAGAGCCTGGTTCCTCTGGTCTACCTTGTACAGCCAGTAGAGGACTGGTCACCCCTCAGAGCCTGGTTCCTCTACCCAGTACAGCCAGTAAATGACTGGTCACCCCTCAGAGCCTGGTTCCTCTCTACCCAGTACAGTCAGTAGAGGACTGGTCACCCCTCAGAGCCGGGTTCCTATGTTCTACACAGTACAGCCAGTAGAGGCCTGGTCACCCCTCAGAGCCTGGTTCCTCTACCCAGTACAGCCAGTAGAGGACTGGTCACCCCTCAGAGCCTGGTTCCTCTGGTCTACCCAGTACAGCCAGTAGAGGACTGGTCACCTCTCAGAGCCTGGTTCCTCTGGTCTACCTTGTACAGCCAGTAGAGGACTGGTCACCCCTCAGAGCCTGGTTCCTCTACCCAGTACAGCCAGTAAATGACTGGTCACCCCTCAGAGCCTGGTTCCTCTCTACCCAGTACAGTCAGTAGAGGACTGGTCACCCCTCAGAGCCGGGTTCCTCTGTTCTACACAGTACAGCCAGTAGAGGCCTGGTCACCCCTCAGAGCCTGGTTCCTCTACCCAGTACAGCCAGTAGAGGACTGGTCACCCCTCAGAGCCTGGTTCCTCTGGTCTACCAAGTACAGCCAGTAGAGGACTGGTCACCCCTCAGAGCCTGGTTCCTCTACCCAGTACAGCCAGTAGAGGACTGGTCACCCCTCAGAGCCTGGTTCCTCTCTACCCAGTACAGCCAGTAGAGGACTGGTCACCCCTCAGAGCCTGGTTCCTCTCTAGGTTTCTTCCTAGGTTCTGGCCTTTCTAGGGAGTTTTTCCTAGCCACCGTGCTTCTACATCTGTTTGGGGTTTTAGGCTGGGTTTCTGTACAGCACTTCGAGATATTAGCTGATGTACGAAGGGCTATATAAAATAAACTTGATTTGATTTAACCTTGTCTGTAGACAGTAGATAAAACATGATGTATTATGGGTACTAGAACATGAAGACAGACTACATCCTCTCTATTCTGACCTCCTCTGTAGACAGAAGATAAAACATGATGTATTATGGGTACTAGAACATGAAGACAGACTACATCCTCTCTATTCTGACCTCCTCTGTAGACAGTAGATAAAACATGATGTATTATGGGTACTAGAACATGAAGACAGACTACATCAATAATCATTGAATCATGAGATTCATACAGTATATATATATTTTTTTCACTCTCACTTGTGAACTTGTCTGTAGACAGAAGATAAAACATGATGCATTATGGGTACTAGAACATGAAGACAGGTACATACACAGACAGACAGACAGGTACATAGACAGACAGACAGACAGAAACATAGATAGACAGACAGACAGAAACATAGACAGACAGACAGGTACATAGACAGACAGACAGGAAGATAGACAGACAGGAACACAGACAGACAGGAACAGACAGACAGGAACATAGACAGACAGACAGACAGGAACATAGACAGACAGACATGAACATAGACAGACAGACAGGTACATAGACAAACAGACAGGAACATAGACAGACAGACAGGGACATAGACAGACAGACAGGTACATAGACAGACAGATAGATAAATAGACAGACAGATAAATAGACAGACAGACAGGTAAATAGACAGACAGACAGGAAGATAGACAGACAGGGACACAGACAGACAGGAACAGACAGACAGGAACATAGACAGACAGACAGGAAGACAGACAGACAGGAACATAGACAGACAGACATGAACATAGACAGACAGACAGACAGGAACATAGACAGGAACATAGACATACAGACAGGAACACAGACAGACAGACAGGAACACAGACAGACAGACAGGAACACAGCCAGACAGAAAGACAGACATACAGGAACATAGAAGGACAGACAGACAGACAGACAGACAGACAGACAGACAGACAGACAGACAGACAGGAACATATATAGATAGACAAACATACAGTAACACAGACAGACAGAAAGACAGGGAAATAGACAGACAGCCAGGAACACAGACAGACAGGAACATAGAGAGACAGGAACATGGACAGACAGCAACATAGACAGCAACATAGACAGACAGACAGACAGACAGACAGACAGACAGACAGACAGACAGACAGACAGACAGACAGACAGACAGGTACATAGACAGACAGACAGGAATATAGACAGGAACAGACAGACAGACAGGAACATAGACAGACAGAAAGACATACATGAACATAGACAGACAGACAGACAGACAGGAACATAGACAGACAGACAGACAGGAACATAGACAGACAGACAGACAGACAGGAACACAGACAGACAGGAAGACAGACAGACAGACAGGAACATAGATAGACAGACATACAGGAACACAGACAGACAGGAACACAGACAGACAGGAACACAGACAGACAGACAGACAGACAGACAGACAGACAGACAGACAGACAGACAGACAGACAGACAGACAGACAGACAGGAACATAGACAGACACACACACTACTTACTCAGGTCTCCTTGTAGTCCATCTGGTGTAAAAATTAAATAAAGATAGTGAGATAGTGATAATTAAATAATCATTGAATCATGAGATTTATACACTACATGACCAAAAGTATGTGGACACCTGCTCATTGAACATATTATTCCAAAATCATGGGCATTAATATGGAGTTGGTCCCCCTTTGCTGCTATAACAGCCTCCACTATTCTGGGAAGGCTTTCCACTAGATGTTGGAACATTACTGTGGGGACTTGCTTCCAATCAGCCACAGGAGCATTAGTGAGGTCTCCCTCTCTCTCTTCTCTCAGAGGACCTGAGCCCTAGGACCATGCCTCAGGACTATCTGGCCTGATGACTCCTTGCTGTCCCCAGTCCACCTGGTTGTGCTGCTGCTCCAGTTTCAACTGTTCTGCCTGCGGCTATGGAACCCTGACCTGTTCACCGGACGTGCTACCTGTCCCAGACCTGCTGGTTTCAACTCTCTAGAGACAGCAGGAGCGGTAGAGATACTCCGAATGATCGGCTATGAAAAGCCAACTGACATTTACTCCTGAGGTCCTGAGGTGCTGCACCCTCTACAACCACTGTGATTATTATTATTTGACCCTGCTGGTCATCTATGAACATTTGAACATCTTGGCCATGTTCTGTTATAAACTCCATCTGGCACAGCCAGTAGAGGACTGGTCACCCCTCAGAACCTGGTTCCTCTGGTCTACCCAGCACAGCCAGTAGAGGACTGGTCACCCCTCAGAGCCTGGTTCCTCTGGTCTTCCCAGCACAGCCAGAAGAGGACTGGTCACCCCTCAGAACCTGGTTCCTCTGGTCTCCCCAGTACAGCCAGTAGAGGACTGGTCACCCCTCAGAGCCTGGTTCCTCTGGTCTACCCAGTACAGCCAGTAGAGGACTGGTCACCCCTCAGAGCCTGGTTCCTCTGGTCTACCCAGTACAGCCAGAAGAGGACTGGTCATCCCTCAGAGCCTGGTTCCTCTGGTCTACCCAGTACAGCCAGTAGAGGACTGGTCACCCCTCAGAGCCTGGTTCCTCTCTACCCAGTACAGCCAGTAGAGGACTGGTTACCCCTCCGAGCCTGGTTCCTCTACCCAGTACAGCCAGTAGAGGACTGGTCACCCCTCAGAGCCTGGTTCCTCTCTACCCAGTATAGCCAGTAGAGGACTGGTCACCCCTCAGAGCCTGGTTCCTCTGGTCTTCCCAGCACAGCCAGAAGAGGACTGGTCACCCCTCAGAACCTGGTTCCTCTGGTCTCCCCAGTACAGCCAGTAGAGGACTGGTCACCCCTCAGAGCCTGGTTCCTCTGGTCTACCCAGTACAGCCAGTAGAGGACTGGTCACCCCTCAGAGCCTGGTTCCTCTGGTCTACCCAGTACAGCCAGAAGAGGACTGGTCATCCCTCAGAGCCTGGTTCCTCTGGTCTACCCAGTACAGCCAGAAGAGGACTGGTCATCCCTCAGAGCCTGGTTCCTCTGGTCTACCCAGTACAGCCAGTAGAGGACTGGTCACCCCTCAGAGCCTGGTTCCTCTGGTCTAGCCAGTACAGCCAGTAGAGGACTGGTCACCCCTCAGAGCCTGGTTCCTCTCTACCCAGTACAGCCAGTAGAGGACTGGTCACCCCTCAGAGCCTGGTTCCTCTGGTCTACCCAGTACAATCAGTAGAGGACTGGTGACCCCTCAGAGCCTGGTTCCTCTCTACCCAGTACAGCCAGTAGTGGACTGGTCACCCCTCAGAGCCTGGTTCCTCTTGTCTACCCAGTACAGCCAGTAGAGGACTGGTCACCCCTCAGAGCCTGGTTCCTCTCTACCCAGTACAGCCAGTAGAGGACTGGTCACCCCTCAGAGCCTGGTTCCTCTCTACCCAGTACAGCCAGTAGAGGACTGGTCACCCCTCAGACCCTGGGTCCTCTGGTCTACCCAGTACAGCCTGTAGAGGACTGGTCACCCCTCAGAGCCTGGTTCCTCTCTCGGCATCGTCCTAGGTTCTGGCCTTTCTAGGGAGTTTTTCCTAGCCACCGTGCTTCTAAATCTGCATTGCTTGCTGTTTGGGGTTTTAGGCTGGGTTTCTGTACAGCACTTTGTTACATCGGCTGATGTAAAAAGGGCTTCATAAATACATTTGATTGATCGATTGATGCTGGGCGATTAGCCCTGACTCGCAGTCGGCGTTCCAATTCATCCCAAAGGTGTTCGATGTGTTTGAGGTCAGGGCTCTGTGCAGGCCAGTAAAGTTGTTCCACACCGATCTCAACAAACCATTTCTGTATGGACCTTGCTTTGTGCACAGGGACATTGTCATACTGAAACAGGAAAGGGCCTTCCCCAAACTGTTTCCACAAAGTTGGAAGCACAGAATCGTCTAGAATGTCATTGTATCCTGTAAGGTTTAGATTTCCCTTCACTGGAACTAAGGGGCCCGAACCATGAAAAACAGCCCCAGACCATTATTCCTCCTCCACCAAACTTTACACTTGGCACTATGCATTGGGGAAGGTAGTGTTCTCCTGGCATCCGCCAAACCCAGATTCATCTGTCAGACTGCCAGATGGTGAAGCGTGATTCATCACTCCTGAGAACGTATTTCTACTAGTCCAGAGTCCAATGGCGGTGAGCTTTACACTACTCCATCCGACGCTTGGCATTGAGCATGGTGATCTTAGGCTTGTGTGCGGCTGCTCGGCCACGGAAACCCATTTCATGAAGCTCCAGACAAACAGTTATTGTGCTGATGTTGCTTCCAGAGGCAGTTAGGAACTCGGTAGTGAGTGTTGCAACTGAGGACAGACGATTTTTTACGCCCTTCAATACTTGGCGGTCCCATTCTGTGAGATTCTTTGGCCTACCACTAAACGGCTGAGACATTTTTGCTCCTAGATGTTTCCACTCCACAATAACAGCACTTACACTTGACCGGGGCAGCTCTAGCAGGGCAGAAACTTGACAAACTGACTTGTTGGAAAGGTGGCATCCTAAGACAGTGCCACGTTGAAAGTCACTGAGCTCTTCAGTAAGGCCATTCTACTGACAATGTTTGTCTATGGAGATTGCATGGCTGGGTGCTTGATTTTATACACCTGTCAGCAACGGGTGTGGATGAAATAGAATCTACTAATTTAAAGAGTTGTCCACATACTTTTGTATAAATAGTGTAGTTAATCAGTGTAATATATAGTGTAGTTAATCAGTGTAATATATAGTGTAGTTAATCAGTGTACTATATAGTGTAGTTAATCAGTGTAATATATAGTGTAGTTAATCAGTGTAATATATAGTGTAGTTAATCAGTGTAATATATAGTGTAGTTAATCAGTGTAATATATAGTGTAGTTAATCAGTGTAATATATAGTGTAGTTAATCAATGTAATAATAAGTGTAATATATAGTGTAGTTAATCAGTATAATATATAGTGTGGTTAATCAGTGTAATATATAGTGTAGTTAAGCAGTGTAATATAGAGTGTAGTTAATCAGTGTAATATATAGTGTAGTTAATCAGTGTAATATATAGTGTAGTTAACCAGTGTAATATATAGTGTAGTTAATCAGTGTAATATATAGTGTAATATATAGTGTAGTTAATATGTGTAATATATAGTGTGGTTAATCAGTGTAATATAAAGTGTAATATATAGTGTAGTTAATCAGTGTAATATATAGTGTAGTTAATATGTGTAATATATAGTGTGGTTAATCAGTGTAATATAAAGTGTAATATATAGTGTAGTTAATATGTGTAATATATAGTGTAATAGATAGTATAATATATAGTGTAGTTAATCAGTGTAATATATAGTGTAGTTAATATGTGTAATATATAGTGTGGTTAATCAGTGTAATATAAAGTGTAATATATAGTGTAGTTAATATGTGTAATATATAGTGTGGTTAATCAGTGTAATATAAAGTGTAATATATACTGTAGTTAATCAGTGTAATATATAGTGTAGTTAATCAGTGTAATATATAGTGTAGTTAATCAGTGTAATATATAGTGTAATATATAGTATAATATATAGTGTAGTTAATCGGTGTAATATATAGTGTAGTTAATCAGTGTAATATATAGTGTAATATATAGTATAATATATAGTGTAGTTAATCGGTGTAATATATAGTGTCGTTAACCAGTGTAATATATGGTGTAGTTAATAGGTGTAATATATAGTGTAGTTAATCAGTGTAATATATAGTGTAGTTAATCAGTGTAATATATAGTGTAGTTAATCAGTGTAATATATAGTGTAGTTAATCAGTGTAATATATAGTGTAGTTAATCAGTGTAATATATAGTGTAGTTAATCAGTGTAATATATAGTGTAGTTAACCAGTGTAATATATAGTGTAGTTAATCAGTGTAATATATAGTGTAGTTTACCAGTGTAATATATAGTGTAGTTAATCAGTGTAATATATAGTGTAGTTAATATGTGTAATATACAGTGTAGTAAATCAGTGTAATATATAGTGTAGTTAATCAGTGTAATATATAGTGTAGTTAATCAGTGTAATATATAGTGTAGTTAATCAGTGTAATATATAGTGTAATATATAGTGTAGTTAATCAGTGTAATATATAGTGTAGTTAATCAGTGTAATATATAGTGTAGTTAATCAGTGTAATATATAGTGTAGTTAATCAGTGTAATATATAGTGTAGTTAATCAGTGTAATATATAGTGTAGTTAATCAGTGTAGTATATAGTGTAGATAATCAGTGTAATATATAATGTAGTTAATCAGTGTAATATATAGTGTAGTTAACCAGTGTAATATATACTGTAGTTAATCAGTGTAATATATAGTGTAGTTAATCAGTGTAATATATAGTGTAGTTAATCGGTGCAATATATAGTGTAGTTAATCAGTTTAGTATATAGTGTAATATATAGTGTAGTTAATCAGTGTAATATATGGTGTAGTTTATCAGTGTAATATATAGTGTAATATATAGTGTAGTTAATCAGAGTAATATATAGTGAATATATCTTTTAAAGAAAGTGTTTTCACTTAAAAAATCATTGAATCATGAGATTCATACAGTATATATTTTTTAAGGAAAGTGTTTTCACTTAAATCAATGAAATACATGCAGTTGTGCAACTCACCCCTCTCTCTTGTGACATTCTCTGTAGACAGAAGATAAAACATGATGTATTATGGGTACTAGAACATGAAGACAGACTACATCCTCTCTATTCTGACCTCCTCTGTAGACAGTAGATAAAACATGATGTATTATGGGTACTAGAACATGAAGACAGACTACATCCTCTCTATTCTGACCTCCTCTGTAGACAGTAGATAAAACATGATGTATTATGGGTACTAGAACATGAAGACAGACTACATCTTCTCTATTCTGACCTTTTCACTTAAATAATCATTGAATCATGAGATTCTTTCTGTATATATTTTCAAGGAAAGTGTTTTCACTTAAAACAATGAAATACATGCAGTTGTGCAACTCACCCTTCTCTATTGTGACGACCTCTGGAGACAGAGAAGATAAAACATGATGTATTGTGGGTATTATAACATGAAGACAGGTACATAGACAGACAGACTGGAACATAGACAGACAGACAGACAGACAGACAGACAGACAGACAGACAGACAGACAGACAGACAGACAGACAGACAGACAGACAGACAGACAGACAGACAGACAGACAGGAACATAGCCAGACAGGAACATAGACAGACAGACAGGAACACAGACAGACAGACAGACAGACAGACAGACAGACAGACAGACAGACAGACAGACAGACAGACAGACAGACAGACAGACAGACAGACAGACAGACAGACAGACAGACAGACAGACAGACAGACAGACAGACAGACAGACAAACAGGAAGATAGACAGACACACACTACTTACTCAGCTGTTCTTGTCGTTCATCTGGTGTAAAAATTAAATAAAGATAGTGAGATAGTGAAAATGGAATAATCATTGAATCATGAGATTTATACACTACATGACCAAAGGTATGTGGACACCTGCTCATTGAGCATCTCATTCCAAAATCATGGACATTAATATGGAGTTGGTCCCCCTTTGCTGCTATAACAGCCTCCACTATTCTGGGAAGTCATTAATATGGAGTTGGTCCCCCTTTGCTGCTATAACAGCCTCCACTATTCTGGGAAGTCATTAATATGGAGTTGGTCCCCCTTTGCTGCTATAACAGCCTCCACTATTCTGGGAAGGCTTTCCACTAGATGTTGGAACATTGCTGTGGGGACTTGCTTCCATTCAGCCACAAGAGCATTAGTGAGGTCTCCCTCTCTCTCTTCTCTCAGAGGACCTGAGCCCTAGGACAATGCCTCAGGACTATCTGGCCTGATGACTCCTTGCTGTCCCCAGTCCACCTGGTTGTGCTGCTGCTCCAGTTTCAACTGTTCTGCCTGCGGCTATGGAACCCTGACCTGTTCACCGGACGTGCTACCTGTCCCAGACCTGCTGGTTTCAACTCAAAAGAGACAGCAGGAGCGGTAGAGATACTCTTAATGATCGGCTATGAAAAGCCAACTGACATTTACTCCTGAGGTGCTGACCTCTACAACCACTGTGATTATTATTATTTGACCCTGTTGGTCATCTATGAACATTTGAACATCTTGGCCATGTTCTATTATAATCTCCACCTGACAGAGCCAGAAGAGGACTGGCAACCCCTCAGAGCCTGGTTCCTCTGGTCTACCCAGTACAGCCAGTAGAGGACTGGTCACCCCTCAGAGCCTGGTTCCTCTGGTCTACCCAGTACATCCAGTAGAGGACTGGTCACCCCTCAGAGCCTGGTTCCTCTGTCCTACCCAGTACATCCAGAAGAGGACTGGTCACCCCTCAGAGCCTGGTTCATCTGGTCTACCCAGTACAGCCAGTAGAGGACTGGTCACCCCTCAGAGCCTGGTTCCTCTGGTCTAGCCAGTACAGTCAGTAGAGGACTGGTCACCCCTCAGAGCCTGGTTCCTCTCTACCCAGTACAGCCAGAAGAGGACTGGTCACCCCTCAGAGCCTGGTTCCTCTGGTCTACCCAGTACAGCCAGAAGAGGACTGGTCACCCCTCAGAGCCTGGTTCCTCTGGTCTACCCAGTACAGCCAGTAGAGGTCTGGTTACCCCTCAGAGCCTGGTTCCTCTGGTCTACCCAGTACAGTCAGTAGAGGACTGGTTACCCCTCAGAGCCTGGTTCCTCTGGTCTACCCAGTACAGTCAGTAGAGGACTGGTCACCTCTCAGAGCCTGGTTCCTCTCTATCCAGTAGAGGACTGGTCACCCATCAGAGCCTGGTTCCTCTGGTCTACCCAGTACAGTCAGTAGAGGACTGGTCACCCCTCAGAGCCTGGTTCCTCTGGTCTACCCAGTACAGTCAGTAGAGGACTGTTCACCCCTCAGAGCCTGGTTCCTCTGGTCTACCCAGTACAGCCAGTAGAGGACTGGTCACCCCTCAGAGCCTGGTTCCTCTGGTCTACCCAGTACAGCCAGTAGAGGACTGGTCACCCCTCAGAGCCTGGTTCCTCTGGTCTACCTTGTACAGCCAGTAGAGGACTGGTCACCCCTCAGAGCCTGGTTCCTCTGGTCTAGCCAGTACAGCCAATAGAGGACTGGTCACCCCTCAGAGCCTGGTTCCTCTCTAGGTTTCTTCCTAGGTTCCTGCCTTTCTAGGGAGTTTTTCCTAGCACCCGTGCTTCTACATCTGCATTGCTTGCTGTTTGAGGTTTTAGGCTGGGTTTCTGTACAGCACTTTGTGACATCGGCTGATGTAAAAAGGGCTTCATAAATACATTTGATTGATCGATTGATGCTGGGCGATTAGGCCTGGGTCGCAGTCGGCGTTCCAATTCATCCCAAAGGTGTTCGATGGGGTTGAGGTCAGGGCTTTGTGCAGGCCAGTCAAGTTCTTCCACACCGATCTCAATAAACCATTTCTGTATGGACCTCGCTTTGTGCACAGGGACATTGTCATACTGAAACAGGAAAGGGCCTTCCCCAAACTGTTGCCAAAAAGTTGGAAGCACAGAATTATCTAGAATGTCATTGTATCCTGTAAGGTTTAGATTTCCCTTTACTGGAACTAAGGGGCCCGAACCATGAAAAACAGCCCCAGACCATTATTCCTCCTCCACCAAACTTTACAGTTGGCACTATGCATTGGGGAAGGTAGTGTTCTCCTGGCATCCGCCAATCCCAGATTCATCTGTCAGACTGCCAGATGGTGAAGCGTGATTCATCACTCCTGAGAACGTATTTCTACTAGTCCAGAGTCCAATGGCGGTGAGCTTTACACTACTCCATCCGACGCTTGGCATTGAGCATGGTGATCTTAGGCTTGTGTGCGGCTGCTCGGCCACGGAAACCCATTTCATGAAGCTCCAGACAAACAGTTATTGTGCTGATGTTGCTTCCAGAGGCAGTTTGGAACTCAGTACTGAGTGTTGCAACCGAGGACAGACGATTTTTATACCCTTCAACACTTGGCGGTCCCATTCTGTGAGCTTCTGTGGCCTACCACTAAACGGCTGAGACATTTTTGCTAAAAGATGTTTCCACTCCACAATAACAGCACTTACACTTGACCGGGGCAGCTCTAGCAGGGCAGAAACTTGACGAACTGACTTGTTGGAAAGGTGGCATCCTAAGACAGTGCCACGTTGAAAGTCACTGAGCTCTTCAGTAAGGCCATTCTACTGACAATGTTTGTCTATGGAGATTGCATGGCTGTGTGCTTGATTTTATACACCTGTCAGCAACGGGTGTGGCTGAAATAGAATCTACTAATTTAAACAGTTGTCCACATACTTTTGTATATATAGTCTGGTTAATCAGTGTAATATATAGTGTAGTTAATCGGTGTATTATATAGTGTAGTTAATCAGTTTAGTATATAGTGTAATATATAGTGTAGTTAATCAGTGCAATATATAGTGTAGATAATCAGTGTAATATATAATGTAGTTAATCAGTGTAATATATAGTGTAGTTAACCAGTGTAATATATACTGTAGTTAATCAGTGTAATATATAGTGTAGTTAATCAGTGTAGTTTATCAGTGTAATATATAGTGTAGTTAATCAGTGTAATATATAATGTAGTTAATCAGTGTAATATATAGTGTAGTTAACCAGTGTAATATATACTGTAGTTAATCAGTGTAATATATAGTGTAGTTAATCAGTGTAGTTTATCAGTGTAATATATAGTGTAGTTAATCAGTGTAATATATAGTGTAGTTAATCAGTGTAATATATGGTGTAGTTTATCAGTGTATTATATAGTGTAGTTAATCAGTTTAGTATATAGTGTAATATATAGTGTAGTTAATCAGTGCAATATATAGTGTAGTTAATCAGTGTAATATATAGTGTAGTTAATCAGTGTAATATATAGTGTAGTTAATCAGTGTAATATATGGTGTAGTTTATCAGTGTATTATATAGTGTAGTTAATCAGTGTAATATATAGTGTAGTTAATCAGTGTAATATATGGTGTAGTTTATCAGTGTATTATATAGTGTAGTTAATCAGTGTAATATATGGTGTAGTTAATCAGTGTAATATACAGTGTAATATATAGTGTAGTTAATCAGTGTAATATATAGTGTAGTTAACCAGTGTAATATACAGTGTAATATATAGTGTAGTTAATCAGTGTAATATATAGTGTAGTTAATCAGTGTAATATACAGTGTAATATATAGTGTGGTTAATCAGTGTAATATATAGTGTAGTTAATCAGTGTAATATATAGTGTAGTTAATCAGTGTAATATATAGTGTAGTTAATCAGTGTAATATACAGTGTAATATATAGTGTAGTTAATCAGTGTAATATACAGTGTAATATATAGTGTAGTTAATCAGTGTAATATATAGTGTAATATACAGTGTAATATACAGTGTAATATATAGTGTAATATACAGTGTAATATACAGTGTAATATATAGTGTAATATACAGTGTAATATACAGTGTAATATATAGTGTAATATACAGTGTAATATACAGTGTAATATATAGTGTAATATACAGTGTAATATATAGTGTAATTAATCAGTGTAATATACAGTGTAATATATAGTGTGGTTAATCAGTGCAATATATACTGTAGTTAATCAGTGTAATATATAGTGTAGTTAATCAGTGTAATATACAGTGTAATATATAGTGTGGTTAATCAGTGTAATATATAGTGTAGTTAATCAGTGTAATATATAATGTAGTTAATCAGTGTAATATACAGTGTAATATATAGTGTGGTTAATCAGTGTAATATATAGTGTAGTTAATCAGTGTAATATATAGTGTAGTTAATCAGTGTAATATACAGTGTAATATATAGTGTAGTTAATCAGTGTAATATATAGTGTAGTTAACCAGTGTAATATATAGTGTAGTTAATCAGTGTAATATATAGTGTAGTTAATCAGTGTAATATATAGTGTAGTTTATCAGTGTATTATATAGTGTAGTTAATCAGTGTAATATATAGTGTAGTTAATCAGTGTAATATATGGTGTAGTTTATCAGTGTATTATATAGTGTAGTTAATCAGTGTAATATATAGTGTAGTTAACCAGTGTAATATATAGTGTAGTTAATCAGTGTAATATATGGTGTAGTTTATCAGTGTATTATATAGTGTAGTTAATCAGTGTAATATATAGTGTAATATATAGTGTAGTTAATCAGTGTAATATATAGTGAATATATCTTTTAAAGAAAGTGTTTTCACTTAAAAAATCATTGAATCATGAGATTCATACAGTATATTTTTTTTAAGGAAAGTGTTTTCACTTAAATCAATGAAATACATGCAGTTGTGCAACTCACCCCTCTCTATTGTGACGACCTCTGGAGACAGAAGATGAAACATGATGTATTATGTGTACTAGAACATGAAGACAGACTACATCCTCTCTATTCTGACCTCCTCTGCAGACAGTAGATAAAACATGATGTATTATGTGTACTAGAACATGAAGACAGACTACATCCTCTCTATTCTGACCTTTATAGACAGTAGATAAAACATGATGTATTATGGGTACTAGAACATGAAGACAGACTACATCCTCTCTATTCTGACCTCCTCTGTAGACAGTAGATAAAACATGATGTATTATGGGTACTAGAACATGAAGACAGACTACATCCTCTCTATTCTGACCTCCTCTATAGACAGTAGATAAAACATGATGTATTATGGGTACTAGAACATGAAGACAGACTACATCCTCTCTATTCTGACCTCCTCTGTAGACAGTAGATAAAACATGATGTATTATGGGTACTAGAACATGAAGACAGACTACATCCTCTCTATTCTGACCTCCTCTATAGACAGTAGATAAAACATGATGTATTATGGGTACTAGAACATGAAGACAGACTACATCCTCTCTATTCTGACCTCCTCTGTAGACAGTAGATAAAACATGATGTATTATGTGTACTAGAACATGAAGACAGACTACATCCTCTCTATTCTGACCTCCTCTGTAGACAGTAGATAAAACATGATGTATTATGGGTACTAGAACATGAAGACAGACTACATCCTCTCTATTCTGACCTCCTCTGTAGACAGTAGATAAAACATGATGTATTATGGGTACTAGAACATGAAGACAGACTACATCCTCTCTATTCTGACCTCCTCTGTAGACAGTAGATAAAACATGATGTATTATGGGTACTAGAACATGAAGACAGACTAGATCCTCTCTATTCTGACCTCCTCTGCAGACAGTAGATAAAACATGATGTATTATGGGTACTAGAACATGAAGACAGACTACATCCTCTCTATTCTGACCTCCTCTGTAGACAGTAGATAAAACATGATGTATTATGGGTACTAGAACATGAAGACAGACTACATCCTCTCTATTCTGACCTCCTCTATAGACAGTAGATAAAACATGATGCATTATGGGTACTAGAACATGAAGACAGACTACATCCTCTCTATTCTGACTTTGTCTGTAGACAGTAGATAAAACATGATGTATTATGGGTACTAGAACATGAAGACAGACTACATCCTCTCTATTCTGACCTCCTCTGTAGACAGTAGATAAAACATGATGTATTATGGGTACTAGAACATGAAGACAGACTACATCCTCTCTATTCTGACCTCCTCTGTAGACAGTAGATAAAACATGATGTATTATGGGTACTAGAACATGAAGACAGACTACATCCTCTCTATTCTGACCTCCTCTGTAGACAGTAGATAAAACATGATGCATTATGGGTACTAGAACATGAAGACAGACTACATCCTCTCTATTCTGACCTCCTCTATAGACAGTAGATAAAACATGATGTATTATGTGTACTAGAACATGAAGACAGACTACATCCTCTCTATTCTGACCTCCTCTGCAGACAGTAGATAAAACATGATGTATTATGGGTACTAGAACATGAAGACAGACTACATCCTCTCTATTCTGACCTCCTCTGTAGACAGTAGATAAAACATGATGTATTATGGGTACTAGAACATGAAGACAGACTACATCCTCTCTATTCTGACCTCCTCTGTAGACAGTAGATAAAACATGATGTATTATGGGTACTAGAACATGAAGACAGACTACATCCTCTCTATTCTGACCTCCTCTATAGACAGTAGATAAAACATGATGTATTATGGGTACTAGAACATGAAGACAGACTACATCCTCTCTATTCTGACCTCCTCTATAGACCGTAGATAAAACATGATGTATTATGGGTACTAGAACATGAAGACAGACTACATCCTCTCTATTCTGACCTCTACAGACAGTAGATAAAACATGATGCATTATGGGTACTAGAACATGAAGACAGACTATATCCTCTCTATTCTGACCTCCTCTATAGACAGTAGATAAAACATGATGCATTATGGGTACTAGAACATGAAGACAGACTACATCCTCTCTATTCTGACCTCCTCTGTAGACAGTAGATAAAACATGATGTATTATGGGTACTAGAACATGAAGACAGACTACATCCTCTCTATTCTGACCTCCTCTGTAGACAGTAGATAAAACATGATGTATTATGGGTACTAGAACATGAAGACAGACAACATCCTCTCTATTCTGACCTTTTCACTTAAATAATCATTGAATCATGAGATTCTTTCTGTATATATTTTCAAGGAAAGTGTTTTCACTTAAAACAATGAAATACATGCAGTTGTGCAACTCACCCTTCTCTATTGTGACGACCTCTGGAGACAGAGAAGATAAAACATGATGTATTGTGGGTATTATAACATGAAGACAGGTACATAGACAGACAGACTGGAACATAAACAGACAGACAGACAGACAGACAGACAGACAGACAGACAGACAGACAGACAGACAGACAGACAGACAGACAGACAGACAGACAGACAGACAGGAACACAGACAGGAACACAGACAGACAGACAGACAGACAGACAGACAGACAGACAGACAGACAGACAGACAGACAGACAGACAGACAGACAGACAGACAGACAGACAGACAGACAGACAGACAGACAGACAGACAGACAGACAGACAGACAGACAGACAGGAACATAGCCAGACAGGAACATAGCCAGACAGGAACATAGACAGACAGACAGGAACACAGACAGACAGACAGACAGACAGACAGACAGACAGACAGACAGACAGACAGACAGACAGACAGACAGACAGACAGACAGACAGACAGACAGACAGACAGACAGACAGACAGACAGACAGACAGACAGACAGACAGACAAACAGGAAGATAGACAGACAGGAACATAGACAGACAGACAGGAACACAGACAGACACACACTACTTACTCAGCTGTTCTTGTCGTTCATCTGGTGTAAAAATTAAATAAAGATAGTGAGATAGTGAAAATGGAATAATCATTGAATCATAAGATTTATACACTACATGACCAAAGGTATGTGGACACCTGCTCATTGAGCATCTCATTCCAAAATCATGGACATTAATATGGAGTTGGTCCCCCTTTGCTGCTATAACAGCCTCCACTATTCTGGGAAGTCATTAATATGGAGTTGGTCCCCCTTTGCTGCTATAACAGCCTCCACTATTCTGGGAAGTCATTAATATGGAGTTGGTCCCCCTTTGCTGCTATAACAGCCTCCACTATTCTGGGAAGGCTTTCCACTAGATGTTGGAACATTGCTGTGGGGACTTGCTTCCATTCAGCCACAAGAGCATTAGTGAGGTCTCCCTCTCTCTCTTCTCTCAGAGGACCTGAGCCCTAGGACCATGCCTCAGGACTATCTGGCCTGATGACTCCTTGCTGTCCCCAGTCCACCTGGTTGTGCTGCTGCTCCAGTTTCAACTGTTCTGCCTGCGGCTATGGAACCCTGACCTGTTCACCGGACGTGCTACCTGTCCCAGACCTGCTGGTTTCAACTCAAAAGAGACAGCAGGAGCGGTAGAGATACTCTTAATGATCGGCTATGAAAAGCCAACTGACATTTACTCCTGAGGTGCTGACCTCTACAACCACTGTGATTATTATTATTTGACCCTGTTGGTCATCTATGAACATTTGAACATCTTGGCCATGTTCTATTATAATCTCCACCTGACAGAGCCAGAAGAGGACTGGCCACCCCTCAGAGCCTGGTTCCTCTGGTCTACCCAGTACAGCCAGTAGAGGACTGGTCACCCCTCAGAGCCTGGTTCCTCTGGTCTACCCAGTACATCCAGTAGAGGATTGGTCACCCCTCAGAGCCTGGTTCCTCTGGTCTACCCAGTACATCCAGAAGAGGACTGGTCACCCCTCAGAGCCTGGTTCATCTGGTCTACCCAGTACAGCCAGTAGAGGACTGGTCACCCCTCAGAGCCTGGTTCCTCTGGTCTAGCCAGTACAGTCAGTAGAGGACTGGTCACCCCTCAGAGCCTGGTTCCTCTCTACCCAGTACAGCCAGAAGAGGACTGGTCACCCCTCAGAGCCTGGTTCCTCTGGTCTACCCAGTACAGCCAGAAGAGGACTGGTCACCCCTCAGAGCCTGGTTCCTCTGGTCTACCCAGTACAGCCAGTAGAGGTCTGGTTACCCCTCAGAGCCTGGTTCCTCTGGTCTACCCAGTACAGTCAGTAGAGGACTGGTTACCCCTCAGAGCCTGGTTCCTCTGGTCTACCCAGTACAGTCAGTAGAGGACTGGTCACCTCTCAGAGCCTGGTTCCTCTCTATCCAGTAGAGGACTGGTCACCCATCAGAGCCTGGTTCCTCTGGTCTACCCAGTACAGTCAGTAGAGGACTGGTCACCCCTCAGAGCCTGGTTCCTCTGGTCTACCCAGTACAGTCAGTAGAGGACTGTTCACCCCTCAGAGCCTGGTTCCTCTGGTCTACCCAGTACAGCCAGTAGAGGACTGGTCACCCCTCAGAGCCTGGTTCCTCTGGTCTACCCAGTACAGCCAGTAGAGGACTGGTCACCCCTCAGAGCCTGGTTCCTCTGGTCTACCTTGTACAGCCAGTAGAGGACTGGTCACCCCTCATAGCCTGGTTCCTCTGGTCTAGCCAGTACAGCCAATAGAGGACTGGTCACCCCTCAGAGCCTGGTTCCTCTCTAGGTTTCTTCCTAGGTTCCTGCCTTTCTAGGGAGTTTTTCCTAGCACCCGTGCTTCTACATCTGCATTGCTTGCTGTTTGAGGTTTTAGGCTGGGTTTCTGTACAGCACTTTGTGACATCGGCTGATGTAAAAAGGGCTTCATAAATACATTTGATTGATCGATTGATGCTGGGCGATTAGGCCTGGGTCGCAGTCGGCGTTCCAATTCATCCCAAAGGTGTTCGATGGGGTTGAGGTCAGGGCTTTATGCAGGCCAGTCAAGTTCTTCCACACCGATCTCAATAAACCATTTCTGTATGGACCTCGCTTTGTGCACAGGGACATTGTCATACTGAAACAGGAAAGGGCCTTCCCCAAACTGTTGCCAAAAAGTTGGAAGCACAGAATTATCTAGAATGTCATTGTATCCTGTAAGGTTTAGATTTCCCTTTACTGGAACTAAGGGGCCCGAACCATGAAAAACAGCCCCAGGCCATTATTCCTCCTCCACCAAACTTTACAGTTGGCACTATGCATTGGGGCAGGTAGTGTTCTCCTGGCATCCGCCAAACCCAGATTAATCTGTCAGACTGCCAGATGGTGAAGCGTGATTCATCACTCCTGAGAACGTATTTCTACTAGTCCAGAGTCCAATGGCGGTGAGCTTTACACTACTCCATCCGACGCTTGGCATTGAGCATGGTGATCTTAGGCTTGTGTGCGGCTGCTCGGCCACGGAAACCCATTTCATGAAGCTCCAGACAAACAGTTATTGTGCTGATGTTGCTTCCAGAGGCAGTTTGGAACTCAGTACTGAGTGTTGCAACCGAGGACAGACGATTTTTATACCCTTCAACACTTGGCGGTCCCATTCTGTGAGCTTCTGTGGCCTACCACTAAACGGCTGAGACATTTTTGCTAAAAGATGTTTCCACTCCACAATAACAGCACTTACACTTGACCGGGGCAGCTCTAGCAGGGCAGAAACTTGACGAACTGACTTGTTGGAAAGGTGGCATCCTAAGACAGTGCCACGTTGAAAGTCACTGAGCTCTTCAGTAAGGCCATTCTACTGACAATGTTTGTCTATGGAGATTGCATGGCTGGGTGCTTGATTTTATACACCTGTCAGCAACGGGTGTGGCTGAAATAGAATCTACTAATTTAAAGAGTTGTCCACATACTTTTGTATATATAGTCTGGTTAATCAGTGTAATATATAGTGTAGTTAATCAGTGTAATATATAGTGTAGTTAATCAGTGTAATATATAGTGTAGTTAATCGGTGTAATATATAGTGTAGTCAATCTGTGTAATATATAGTGTAGTTAATCAGTGTAATATATAGTGTAGTTTATCAGTGTAATATATAGTGTAGTTAATCAGTGTAATATATAGTGTAGTTAATCAGTGTAATATATGGTGTAGTTTATCAGTGTATTATATAGTGTAGTTAATCAGTTTAGTATATAGTGTAATATATAGTGTAGTTAATCAGTGCAATATATAGTGTAGTTAATCAGTGTAATATATAGTGTAGTTAATCAGTGTAATATATAGTGTAGTTAATCAGTGTAATATATGGTGTAGTTTATCAGTGTATTATATAGTGTAGTTAATCAGTGTAATATATAGTGTAATATATAGTGTAGTTAATCAGTGTAATATATAGTGAATATATCTTTTAAAGAAAGTGTTTTCACTTAAATCAATGAAATACATGCAGTTGTGCAACTCACCCCTCTCTATTGTGACGACCTCTGGAGACAGAAGATGAAACATGATGTATTATGTGTACTAGAACATGAAGACAGACTACATCCTCTCTATTCTGACCTCCTCTGCAGACAGTAGATAAAACATGATGTATTATGTGTACTAGAACATGAAGAGAGACTACATCCTCTCTATTCTGACCTTTATAGACAGTAGATAAAACATGATGTATTATGGGTACTAGAACATGAAGACAGACTACATCCTCTCTATTCTGACCTCCTCTGTAGACAGTAGATAAAACATGATGTATTATGGGTACTAGAACATGAAGACAGACTACATCCTCTCTATTCTGACCTCCTCTATAGACAGTAGATAAAACATGATGTATTATGGGTACTAGAACATGAAGACAGACTACATCCTCTCTATTCTGACCTCCTCTGTAGACAGTAGATAAAACATGATGTATTATGGGTACTAGAACATGAAGACAGACTACATCCTCTCTATTCTGACCTCCTCTATAGACAGTAGATAAAACATGATGTATTATGTGTACTAGAACATGAAGACAGACTACATCCTCTCTATTCTGACCTCCTCTGTAGACAGTAGATAAAACATGATGTATTATGGGTACTAGAACATGAAGACAGACTACATCCTCTCTATTCTGACCTCCTCTGTAGACAGTAGATAAAACATGATGTATTATGGGTACTAGAACATGAAGACAGACTACATCCTCTCTATTCTGACCTCCTCTGTAGACAGTAGATAAAACATGATGTATTATGGGTACTAGAACATGAAGACAGACTAGATCCTCTCTATTCTGACCTCCTCTGCAGACAGTAGATAAAACATGATGTATTATGGGTACTAGAACATGAAGACAGACTACATCCTCTCTATTCTGACCTCCTCTGTAGACAGTAGATAAAACATGATGTATTATGGGTACTAGAACATGAAGACAGACTACATCCTCTCTATTCTGACCTCCTCTATAGACAGTAGATAAAACATGATGCATTATGGGTACTAGAACATGAAGACTGACTACATCCTCTCTATTCTGACTTTGTCTGTAGACAGTAGATAAAACATGATGTATTATGGGTACTAGAACATGAAGACAGACTACATCCTCTCTATTCTGACCTCCTCTGTAGACAGTAGATAAAACATGATGTATTATGGGTACTAGAACATGAAGACAGACTACATCCTCTCTATTCTGACCTCCTCTGTAGACAGTAGATAAAACATGATGTATTATGGGTACTAGAACATGAAGACAGACTACATCCTCTCTATTCTGACCTCCTCTGTAGACAGTAGATAAAACATGATGTATTATGGGTACTAGAACATGAAGACAGACTACATCCTCTCTATTCTGACCTCCTCTATAGACAGTAGATAAAACATGATGTATTATGGGTACTAGAACATGAAGACAGACTACATCCTCTCTATTCTGACCTCCTCTATAGACCGTAGATAAAACATGATGTATTATGGGTACTAGAACATGAAGACAGACTACATCCTCTCTATTCTGACCTCTACAGACAGTAGATAAAACATGATGTATTATGGGTACTAGAACATGAAGAGACTACATCCTCTCTATTCTGACCTCCTCTATAGACAGTAGATAAAACATGATGCATTATGGGTACTAGAACATGAAGACAGACTACATCCTCTCTATTCTGACCTCCTCTGTAGACAGTAGATAAAACATGATGTATTATGGGTACTAGAACATGAAGACAGACTACATCCTCTCTATTCTGACCTCCTCTGTAGACAGTAGATAAAACATGATGTATTATGGGTACTAGAACATGAAGACAGACTACATCCTCTCTATTCTGACCTTTTCACTTAAATAATCATTGAATCATGAGATTCTTTCTGTATATATTTTCAAGGAAAGTGTTTTCACTTAAAACAATGAAATACATGCAGTTGTGCAACTCACCCTTCTCTATTGTGACGACCTCTGGAGACAGAGAAGATAAAACATGATGTATTGTGGGTATTATAACATGAAGACAGGTACATAGACAGACAGACTGGAACATAAACAGACAGACAGACAGACAGACAGACAGACAGACAGACAGACAGACAGACAGACAGACAGACAGACAGGAACACAGACAGACAGACAGACAGACAGACAGACAGACAGACAGACAGACAGACAGACAGACAGACAGACAGACAGACAGACAGACAGACAGACAGACAGACAGACAAACAGGAAGATAGACAGACAGGAACATAGACAGACAGACAGGAACACAGACAGACACACACTACTTACTCAGCTGTTCTTGTCGTTCATCTGGTGTAAAAATTAAATAAAGATAGTGAGATAGTGAAAATGGAATAATCATTGAATCATAAGATTTATACACTACATGACCAAAGGTATGTGGACACCTGCTCATTGAGCATCTCATTCCAAAATCATGGACATTAATATGGAGTTGGTCCCCCTTTGCTGCTATAACAGCCTCCACTATTCTGGGAAGTCATTAATATGGAGTTGGTCCCCCTTTGCTGCTATAACAGCCTCCACTATTCTGGGAAGTCATTAATATGGAGTTGGTCCCCCTTTGCTGCTATAACAGCCTCCACTATTCTGGGAAGGCTTTCCACTAGATGATGGAACATTGCTGTGGGGACTTGCTTCCATTCAGCCACAAGAGCATTAGTGAGGTCTCCCTCTCTCTCTTCTCTCAGAGGACCTGAGCCCTAGGACCATGCCTCAGGACTACCTGGCCTGATGACTCCTTGCTGTCCCCAGTCCACCTGGTTGTGCTGCTGCTCCAATTTCAACTGTTTTGCCAGCGGCTACGGAACCCTGACCTGTTCACCAGACGTGCTACCTGTCCCAGACCTGCTGGTTTCAACTCAAAAGAGACAGCAGGAGCGGTAGAGATACTCTTAATGATCGGCTATGAAAAGCCAACTGACATTTACTCCTGAGGTGCTGACCTCTACAACCACTGTGATTATTATTATTTGACCCTGTTGGTCATCTATGAACATTTGAACATCTTGGCCATGTTCTGTTATAAACTCCACCTGGCAGAGCCAGAAGAGGACTGGCCACCCCTCAGAGCCTGGTTCCTCTGGTCTACCCAATACAGCCAGTAGAGGACTGGTCACCCCTCAGAGCCTGGTTCCTCTGGTCTACCCAGTACATCCAGAAGAGGACTGGTCACCCCTCAGAGCCTGGTTCATCTGGTCTACCCAGTACAGCCAGTAGAGGACTGGTCACCCCTCAGAGCCTGGTTCCTCTGGTCTAGCCAGTACAGTCAGTAGAGGACTGGTCAACCCTCAGAGCCTGGTTCCTCTGGTCTACCCAGTACAGCCAGAAGAGGACTGGTCACCCCTCAGAGCCTGGTTCCTCTGGTCTACCCAGTACAGCCAGTAGAGGTCTGGTTACCCCTCAGAGCCTGGTTCCTCTGGTCTACCCAGTACAGTCAGTAGAGGACTGGTTACCCCTCAGAGCCTGGTTCCTCTGGTCTACCCAGTACAGTCAGTAGAGGACTGGTCACCTCTCAGAGCCTGGTTCCTCTCTATCCAGTAGAGGACTGGTCACCCATCAGAGCCTGGTTCCTCTGGTCTACCCAGTACAGTCAGTAGAGGTCTGGTCACCCCTCAGAGCCTGGTTCCTCTGGTCTACCCAGTACAGTCAGTAGAGGACTGTTCACCCCTCAGAGCCTGGTTCCTCTGGTCTACCCAGTACAGCCAGTAGAGGACTGGTCACCCCTCAGAGCCTGGTTCCTCTGGTCTACCTTGTACAGCCAGTAGAGGACTGGTCACCCCTCAGAGCCTGGTTCCTCTGGTCTAGCCAGTACAGCCAATAGAGGACTGGTCACCCCTCAGAGCCTGGTTCCTCTCTAGGTTTCTTCCTAGGTTCCTGCCTTTCTAGGGAGTTTTTCCTAGCACCCGTGCTTCTACATCTGCATTGCTTGCTGTTTGAGGTTTTAGGCTGGGTTTCTGTACAGCACTTTGTGACATCGGCTGATGTAAAAAGGGCTTCATAAATACATTTGATTGATCGATTGATGCTGGGCGATTAGGCCTGGGTCGCAGTCGGCGTTCCAATTCATCCCAAAGGTGTTCGATGGGGTTGAGGTCAGGGCTTTGTGCAGGCCAGTCAAGTTCTTCCACACCGATCTCAATAAACCATTTCTGTATGGACCTCGCTTTGTGCACAGGGACATTGTCATACTGAAACAGGAAAGGGCCTTCCCCAAACTGTTGCCAAAAAGTTGGAAGCACAGAATTATCTAGAATGTCATTGTATCCTGTAAGGTTTAGATTTCCCTTTACTGGAACTAAGGGGCCCGAACCATGAAAAACAGCCCCAGGCCATTATTCCTCCTCCACCAAACTTTACAGTTGACACTATGCATTGGGGCAGGTAGTGTTCTCCTGGCATCCGCCAAACCCAGATTAATCTGTCACACTGCCAGATGGTGAAGCGTGATTCATCACTCCTGAGAACGAATTTCCACTAGTCCAGAGTCCAATGGCGGTGAGCTTTACACTACTCCATCCGACGCTTGGCATTGAGCATGGTGATCTTCGGCTTGTGTGCGGCTGCTCGGCCACGGAAACCCATTTCATGAAGCTCCAGACAAACAGTTATTGTGCTGATGTTGCTTCCAGAGGCAGTTTGGAACTCAGTACTGAGTGTTGCAACCGAGGACAGACGATTTTTATACCCTTCAACACTTGGCGGTCCCATTCTGTGAGCTTCTGTGGCCTACCACTAAACGGCTGAGACATTTTTGCTAAAAGATGTTTCCACTCCACAATAACAGCACGTACACTTGACCGGGGCAGCTCTAGCAGGGCAGAAACTTGACGAACTGACTTGTTGGAAAGGTGGCATCCTAAGACAGTGCCACGTTGAAAGTCACTGAGCTCTTCAGTAAGGCCATTCTACTGACAATGTTTGTCTATGGAGATTGCATGGCTGTGTGCTTGATTTTATACACCTGTCAGCAACGGGTGTGGCTGAAATAGAATCTACTAATTTAAACAGTTTTCCACATACTTTTGTATATATAGTCTGGTTAATCAGTGTAATATATAGTGTTGTTAATCAGTGTAATATACAGTGTAGTTAATCAGTGTAATATATAGTGTAGTTAACCAGTGTAATATATAGTGTGGTTAATCAGTGTAATATATAGTGTAGTTAATCAGTGTAATATATAGTGTAGTTAATCAGTGTAATATATATTGTAGTTAACCAGTGTAATATGTAGTGTAGTTAACCAGTGTAATATATAGTGTAGTTAATATATAGTGTAGTTAACCCGTGTAATATATTGTGTAGTTAAGCAGTGTAATATATACTGTAGTTAATCAGTGTACTATATAGTGTAGTTAATCATTATAATATATAGTGTAGTTAATCAGTGTAATATATAGTGTAGTTAATCAGTGTAATATATAGTGTAGTTAATCCGTGTAATATATAGTGTAGTTATTCAGTGTATTATATAGTGTAGTTAATCAGTGTAATATATAGTGTAGTTAATCGGTGTAATATATAGTGTAGTTATTCAGTGTAATATATAGTGTAGTTAATCAGTGTAATATATAGTGTAGTTAATCAGTGTAATATATAGTGTAGTTAATCAGTGTAATATATGGTGTAGTTTATCAGTGTATTATATAGTGTAGTTAATCAGTGTAATATATAGTGTAGTTATTCAGTGTAATATATAGTGTAATATATAGTGTAGTTAATCAGTGTAATATATAGTGAATATATCTTTTAAAGAAAGTGTTTTCACTTAAAGAATCATTGAATCATGAGATTCATACAGTATATTTTTTTTAAGGAAAGTGTTTTCACTTAAATCAATGAAATACATGCAGTTGTCCAACTCACCCTTCTCTCTTGTGACCTCCTCTGTAGACAGAAGATAAAACATGATGTATTATGGGTACTAGAACATGAAGACAGACTACATCCTCTCTATTCTGACCTCCTCTGTAGACAGTAGATAAAACATGATGTATTATGGGTACTAGAACATGAAGACAGACTACATCCTCTCTATTCTGACCTCCTCTGTAGACAGTAGATAAAACATGATGTATTATGTGTACTAGAACATGAAGACAGACTACATCCTCTCTATTCTGACCTCCTCTATAGACATTAGATAAAACATGATGTATTAAGGGTACTAGAACATGAAGACAGACTACATCCTCTCTATTCTGACCTCCTCTGTAGACAGTAGATAAAACATGATGTATTATGGGTACAAGAACATGAAGACAGACTACATCCTCTCTATTCTGACCTCCTCTGTAGACAATAGATAAAACATGATGTATTATGGGTACTAGAACATGAAGACAGACTACATCCTCTCTATTCTGACCTCCTCTGTAGACAGTAGATAAAACATGATGTATTATGGGTACTAGAACATGAAGACAGACTACATCCTCTCTATTCTGACATCCTCTGTAGACAGTAGATAAAACATGATGTATTATGGGTACTAGAACATGAAGACAGACTACATCCTCTCTATTCTGACCTTTTCACTTAAATAATCATTGAATCATGAGATTCTTTCTGTATATATTTTCAAGGAAAGTGTTTTCACTTAAAACAATGAAATACATGCAGTTGTGCAACTCACCCTTCTCTATTGTGACGACCTCTGGAGACAGAGAAGATAAAACATGATGTATTGTGGGTATTATAACATGAAGACAGGTACATAGACAGACAGACTGGAACATAAACAGACAGACAGACAGACAGACAGACAGACAGACAGACAGACAGACAGACAGACAGACAGACAGACAGACAGACAGACAGACAGACAGACAGACAGACAGACAGACAGACAGACAGACAGACAAACAGGAAGATAGACAGACAGGAACATAGACAGACAGACAGGAACACAGACAGACACACACTACTTACTCAGCTGTTCTTGTCGTTCATCTGGTGTAAAAATTAAATAAAGATAGTGAGATAGTGAAAATGGAATAATCATTGAATCATGAGATTTATACACTACATGACCAACAGTATGTGGACACCTGCTCCTCAAACATCTCATTACAAAATCATGGGCATTAATATGGAGTTGGTCCCCCCTTTGCTGCTATAACAGCCTCCACTCTTATGGGAAGTCATTAATATGGAGTTGGTCCCCCTTTGCTGCTACAACCTCCACTCTTCTGGGAAGGCTTTCCACTAGATGTTGGAACATTGCTGTGGGGACTTGCTTCCATTCAGCCACAAGAGCATTAGTGAGGTCTCCCTCTCTCTCTTCTCTCAGAGGACCTGAGCCCTAGGACAATGCCTCAGGACTATCTGGCCTGATGACTCCTTGCTGTCCCCAGTCCACCTGGTTGTGCTGCTGCTCCAGTTTCAACTGTTCTGCCTGCGGCTATGGAACCCTGACCTGTTCACCGGACGTGCTACCTGTCCCAGACCTGCTGGTTTCAACTCAAAAGAGACAGCAGGAGCGGTAGAGATACTCTTAATGATCGGCTATGAAAAGCCAACTGACATTTACTCCTGAGGTGCTGACCTCTACAACCACTGTGATTATTATTATTTGACCCTGTTGGTCATCTATGAACATTTGAACATCTTGGCCATGTTCTGTTATAAACTCCACTTGGCAGAGCCAGAAGAGGACTGGTCACCCCTCAGAGCCTGGTTCCTCTGGTCTACCCAGTACAGCCAGTAGAGGACTGGTCACCCCTCAGAGCCTGGTTCCTCTCTACCCAGTACAGCCAGTAGAGGATTGGTCACCCCTCAGAGCCTGGTTCCTCTGGTCTACCCAGTACATCCAGAAGAGGACTGGTCACCCCTCAGAGCCTGGTTCATCTGGTCTACCCAGTACAGCCAGTAGAGGACTGGTCACCCCTCAGAGCCTGGTTCCTCTGGTCTAGCCAGTACAGTCAGTAGAGGACTGGTCACCCCTCAGAGCCTGGTTCCTCTCTACCCAGTACAGCCAGAAGAGGACTGGTCACCCCTCAGAGCCTGGTTCCTCTGGTCTACCCAGTACAGCCAGAAGAGGACTGGTCACCCCTCAGAGCCTGGTTCCTCTGGTCTACCCAGTACAGCCAGTAGAGGTCTGGTTACCCCTCAGAGCCTGGTTCCTCTGGTCTACCCAGTACAGTCAGTAGAGGACTGGTTACCCCTCAGAGCCTGGTTCCTCTGGTCTACCCAGTACAGTCAGTAGAGGACTGGTCACCTCTCAGAGCCTGGTTCCTCTCTATCCAGTAGAGGACTGGTCACCCATCAGAGCCTGGTTCCTCTGGTCTACCCAGTACAGTCAGTAGAGGACTGGTCACCCCTCAGAGCCTGGTTCCTCTGGTCTACCCAGTACAGTCAGAAGAGGACTGGTCACCCCTCAGAGCCTGGTTCCTCTGGTCTACCCAGTACAGCCAGTAGAGGACTGGTCACCCCTCAGAGCCTGGTTCCTCTGGTCTACCTTGTACAGCCAGTAGAGGACTGGTCACCCCTCAGAGCCTGGTTCCTCTGGTCTAGCCAGTACAGCCAATAGAGGACTGGTCACCCCTCAGAGCCTGGTTCCTCTCTAGGTTTCTTCCTAGGTTCCTGCCTTTCTAGGGAGTTTTTCCTAGCACCCGTGCTTCTACATCTGCATTGCTTGCTGTTTGAGGTTTTAGGCTGGGTTTCTGTACAGCACTTTGTGACATCGGCTGATGTAAAAAGGGCTTCATAAATACATTTGATTGATCGATTGATGCTGGGCGATTAGGCCTGGGTCGCAGTCGGCGTTCCAATTCATCCCAAAGGTGTTCGATGGGGTTGAGGTCAGGGCTTTGTGCAGGCCAGTCAAGTTCTTCCACACCGATCTCAATAAACCATTTCTGTATGGACCTCGCTTTGTGCACAGGGACATTGTCATACTGAAACAGGAAAGGGCCTTCCCCAAACTGTTGCCAAAAAGTTGGAAGCACAGAATTATCTAGAATGTCATTGTATCCTGTAAGGTTTAGATTTCCCTTTACTGGAACTAAGGGGCCCGAACCATGAAAAACAGCCCCAGGCCATTATTCCTCCTCCACCAAACTTTACAGTTGGCACTATGCATTGGGGAAGGTAGTGTTCTCCTGGCATCCGCCAAACCCAGATTAATCTGTCAGACTGCCAGATGGTGAAGCGTGATTCATCACTCCTGAGAACGTATTTCTACTAGTCCAGAGTCCAATGGCGGTGAGCTTTCCACTACTCCATCCGACGCTTGGCATTGAGCATGGTGATCTTCGGCTTGTGTGCGGCTGCTCGGCCACGGAAACCCATTTCATGAAGCTCCAGACAAACAGTTATTGTGCTGATGTTGCTTCCAGAGGCAGTTTGGAACTCAGTACTGAGTGTTGCAACCGAGGACAGACGATTTTTATACCCTTCAACACTTGGCGGTCCCATTCTGTGAGCTTCTGTGGCCTACCACTAAACGGCTGAGACATTTTTGCTAAAAGATGTTTCCACTCCACAATAACAGCACTTACACTTGACTGGGGCAGCTCTAGCAGAGCAGAAACTTGACGAACTGACTTGTTGGAAAGGTGGCATCCTAAGACAGTGCCACGTTGAAAGTCACTGAGCTCTTCAGTAAGGCCATTCTACTGACAATGTTTGTCTATGGAGATTGCATGGCTGTGTGCTTGATTTTATACACCTGTCAGCAACGGGTGTGGCTGAAATAGAATCTACTAATTTAAACAGTTGTCCACATACTTTTGTATATATAGTCTGGTTAATCAGTGTAATATATAGTGTAGTATATAGTGTAGATAATCAGTGTAATATATAATGTAGTTAATCAGTGTAATATATAGTGTAGTTAACCAGTGTAATATATACTGTAGTTAATCAGTGTAATATATAGTGTAGTTAATCAGTGTAATATATAGTGTAGTTAATCGGTGTAATATATAGTGTAGTTAATCAGTTTAGTATATAGTGTAATATATAGTGTAGTTAATCAGTGCAATATATAGTGTAGTTAATCAGTGTAATATATAGTGTAGTTAATCAGTGTAATATATAGTGTAGTTAATCAGTGTAATATATGGTGTAGTTTATCAGTGTATTATATAGTGTAGTTAATCAGTGTAATATATAGTGTAATATATAGTGTAGTTAATCAGTGTAATATATAGTGAATATATCTTTTAAAGAAAGTGTTTTCACTTAAAAAATCATTGAATCATGAGATTCATACAGTATATTTTTTTTAAGGAAAGTGTTTTCACTTAAATCAATGAAATACATGCAGTTGTGCAACTCACCCCTCTCTCTTGTGACATTCTCTGTAGACAGAAGATAAAACATGATGTATTATGGGTACTAGAACATGAAGACAGACTACATCCTCTCTATTCTGACCTCCTCTATAGACATTAGATAAAACATGATGTATTATGGGTACTAGAACATGAAGACAGACTACATCCTCTCTATTCTGACCTCCTCTGTAGACAGTAGATAAAACATGATGTATTATGGGTACAAGAACATGAAGACAGACTACATCCTCTCTATTCTGACCTCCTCTGTAGACAATAGATAAAACATGATGTATTATGGGTACTAGAACATGAAGACAGACTACATCCTCTCTATTCTGACCTCCTCTGTAGACAGTAGATAAAACATGATGTATTATGGGTACTAGAACATGAAGACAGACTACATCCTCTCTATTCTGACCTCCTCTGTAGACAGAAGATAAAACATGATGTATTATGGGTACTAGAACATGAAGACAGACTACATCCTCTCTATTCTGACCTCCTCTGTAGAAAGTAGGTAAAACATGATGTATTATGGGTACTAGAACATGAAGACAGACTACATCCTCTCTATTCTGACCTCCTCTGTAGACAGTAGATAAAACATGATGTATTATGGGTACTAGAACATGAAGACAGACTACATCCTCTCTATTCTGACCTTTTCACTTAAATAATCATTGAATCATGAGATTCTTTCTGTATATATTTTCAAGGAAAGTGTTTTCACTTAAAACAATGAAATACATGCAGTTGTGCAACTCACCCTTCTCTATTGTGACGACCTCTGGAGACAGAGAAGATAAAACATGATGTATTGTGGGTATTATAACATGAAGACAGGTACATAGACAGACAGACTGGAACATAAACAGACAGACAGACAGACAGACAGACAGACAGACAGACAGACAGACAGACAGACAGACAGACAGACAGACAGACAGACAGACAGACAGGAACACAGACAGACAGACAGACAGACAGACAGACAGACAGACAGACAGACAGACAGACAGACAGACAGACAGAGACAGACAGACAGACAGACAGACAGACAGACAGACAGACAGACAGACAGACAGACAGACAGACAGACAGACAGGAACACAGACAGACACACACTACTTACTCAGCTGTTCTTGTCGTTCATCTGGTGTAAAAATTAAATAAAGATAGTGAGATAGTGAAAATGGAATAATCATTGAATCATGAGATTTATACACTACATGACCAAAAGTATGTGGACACCTGCTCATTGAGCATCTCATTCCAAAATCATGGACATTAATATGGAGTTGGTCCCCCTTTGCTGCTATAACAGCCTCCACTATTCTGGGAAGTCATTAATATGGAGTTGGTCCCCCTTTGCTGCTATAACAGCCTCCACTATTCTGGGAAGTCATTAATATGGAGTTGGTCCCCCTTTGCTGCTATAACAGCCTCCACTATTCTGGGAAGTCATTAATATGGAGTTGGTCCCCCTTTGCTGCTATAACAGCCTCCACTATTCTGGGAAGTCATTAATATGGAGTTGGTCCCCCTTTGCTGCTATAACAGCCTCCACTATTCTGGGAAGGCTTTCCACTAGATGTTGGAACATTGCTGTGGGGACTTGCTTCCATTCAGCCACAAGAGCATTAGTGAGGTCTCCCTCTCTCTCTTCTCTCAGAGGACCTGAGCCCTAGGACCATGCCTCAGGACTATCTGGCCTGATGACTCCTTGCTGTCCCCAGTCCACCTGATTGTGCTGCTGCTCCAGTTTCAACTGTTCTGCCTGCGGCTATGGAACCCTGACCTGTTCACCGGACGTGCTACCTGTCCCAGACCTGCTGGTTTCAACTCTCTAGAGACAGCAGGAGCGGTAGAGATACTCCGAATGATCGGCTATGAAAAGCCAACTGACATTTACTCCTGAGGTGCTGACCTCTACAACCACTGTGATTATTATTATTTGACCCTGCTGGTCATCTATGAACATTTGAACATCTTGGCCATGTTCTGTTATAAACTCCACCTGGCAGAGCCAGAAGAGGACTGGCCACCCCTCAGAGCCTGGTTCCTCTGGTCTACCCAGTACAGCCAGTAGAGGACTGGTCACCCCTCAGAGCCTGGTTCCTCTGGTCTACCCAGTACATCCAGTAGAGGATTGGTCACCCCTCAGAGCCTGGTTCCTCTGGTCTACCCAGTACATCCAGTAGAGGATTGGTCACCCCTCAGAGCCTGGTTCCTCTGGTGTACCCAATACAGCCAGTAGAGGACTGGTCACCCCTCAGAGCCTGGTTCCTCTCTACCCAGTACAGCCAGTAGAGGACTGGTCACCCCTCAGAGTCTGGTTACTCTTTACCCAGTACAGCCAGTAGAGGACTGGTCACCCCTCAGAGCCTGGTTCCTCTCTACCCAGTACAGCCAGTAGAGGACTGGTCACCCCTCAGAGCCTGGTTCCTATCTACCCAGTACAGCCAGTAGAGGACTGGTCACCCCTCAGAGCCTGGTTCCTCTCTACCCAGTACATCCAGTAGAGGATTGGTCACCCCTCAGAGCCTGGTTCCTCTGGTCTACCCAGTACATCCAGTAGAGGATTGGTCACCCCTCAGAGCCTGGTTCCTCTGGTGTACCCAATACAGCCAGTAGAGGACTGGTCACCCCTCAGAGCCTGGTTCCTCTCTACCCAGTACAGCCAGTAGAGGACTGGTCACCCCTCAGAGTCTGGTTACTCTTTACCCAGTACAGCCAGTAGAGGACTGGTCACCCCTCAGAGCCTGGTTCCTCTCTACCCAGTACAGCCAGTAGAGGACTGGTCACCCCTCAGAGCCTGGTTCCTATCTACCCAGTACAGCCAGTAGAGGACTGGCCACCCCTCAGAACCTGGTTCCTCTGGTCTACCCAGTACAGCCAGTAGAGGACTGGTCACCCCTCAGAGCCTGGTTCCTCTGGTCTACCCAGTACAGTCAGTAGAGGACTGGTCACCCCTCAGAGCCTGGTTCCTCTCTAGGTTTCTTCCTAGGTTCCTTCCTTTCTCGGGAGTTTTTTCCTGGCCACCGTGCTTCTACATCTGCATTGCTTGCTGTTTGGAGTTTTAGGCTGGGTTTCTGTACAGCACTTTGTGACATCGGCTATTGTAAAAAGGGATTCAAAAATACATTTGATTGATCGATTGATGCTGGCGTTTAGGCCCGGCCTCGCAATCGGCGTTCCAATTCATCCCAAAGGTGTTCGATGAGGTTGAGGTCAGGGCTCTGTGCAAGCCAGTCAAGTTCCTCTCTACCTAGTACAGCCAGTAGAGGACTGGTCACCCCTCAGAGCCTGGTTCCTCTCTACCCAGTACAGCCAGTACAGGACTGGTCACCCCTCAGAGCCTGGTTCCTCTCTACCCAGTACAGCCAGTAGAGGACTGGTCACCCCTCAGAGCCTGGTTCCTCTGGTCTACCCAGTACAGCCAGTAGAGGACTGGTCACCCCTCAGAGCCTGGTTCCTCTCTACCCAGTACAGTCAGTAGAGGACTGGTCACCCCTCAGAGCCTGGTTCCTCTGGTCTACCCAGTACAGCCAGTAGAGGATTGGTCACCCCTCAGAGCCTGGTTCCTCTGGTCTACCCAGTACAGTCAGTAGAGGACAGGTCACATCTCAGAGCCTGGTTCCTCTGGTGTACCCAATACAGCCAGTAGAGGACTGGTCACCCCTCGGAGCCTGGTTCCTCTGGTGTACCCAGTACAGCCAGTAGAGGACTGGTCACCCCTCAGAGCCTGGTTCCTCTCTACCCAGTACAGCCAGTAGAGGACTGGTCACCCCTCAGAGCCTGGTTCCTCTCTACCCAGTACAGCCAGTAGAGGACTGGTCACCCCTCAGAGCCTGGTTCCTCTCTACCCGGTACAGCCAGTAGAGGACTGGTCACCCCTCAGAGCCTGGTTCCTCTCTACCCAGTACAGCCAGTAGAGAACTGGTCACCCCTCAGAGCCTGGTTCCTCTGATCTACCCAGTACAGCCAGTAGAGGACTGGTCACCCCTCAGAGCCTGGTTCCTCTGGTCTACCCAGTACAGCCAGTAGAGGACTGGTCACCCCTCAGAGCCTGGTTCCTCTGGTGTACCCAATACACCCAGTAGAGGACTGGTCACCCCTCAGAGCCTGGTTCCTCTCTACCCAGTACAGCCAGTAGAGGACTGGTCACCCCTCAGAACCTGGTTCCTCTCTACCCATTACAGCCAGTAGAGTACTGGTCACCCCTCAGAACCTGGTTCCTCTGGTCTACCCAGCACAGCCAGTAGTGGACTGGTCACCCCTCAGAGCCTGGTTCCTCTCTACCCAGTACAGCCAGTAGAAGACTGGCCACCCCTCAGAGCCTGGTTCCTCTGGTCTACCCAGTACAGCCAGTAGAGGACTGGCCACCCCTCAGAGCCTGGTTCCTCTGGTCTACCCAGTACAGTCAGTAGAGGACTGGTCACCCCTCAGAGCCTGGTTCCTCTCTAGGCATCTTCCTAGTTTCCTGCCTTTCTAGGGAGTTTTTACTGGCCACCGTGCTTCTACATCTGCATTGCTTGATGTTTGGGGTTTTAGGCTGGGTTTCTGTACAGCACTTTGTGACATCGGCTGATGTAAAAAGGGATTCAAAAATACATTTGATTGATCGATTGATGCTGGGCGATTAGGCCTGACTCGCAGTCGGCGTTCCAATTCATCCCAAAGGTGTTCGATGTGTTTGAGGTCAGGGCTCTGTGCAGGCCAGTCAAGTTCTTCCACACCGATCTCAACAAACCATTTCTGTATGGACCTCGCTTTGTGCACAGGGACATTGTCATACTGAAACAGGAAAGGGCCTTCCCCAAACTGTTTCCACAAAGTTGGAAGCACAGAATCGTCTAGAATGTCATTGTATCCTGTAAGGTTTAGATTTCCCTTCACTGGAACTAAGGGGCCCGAACCATGAAAAACAGCCCCAGACCATTATTCCTCCTCCACCAAACTTTACAGTTGGCACTATGCATTGGGGCAGGTAGTGTTCTCCTGGCATCCGCCAAACCCAGATTAATCTGTCACACTGCCAGATGGTGAAGCGTGATTCATCACTCCTGAGAACGTATTTCTACTAGTCCAGAGTCCAATGGCGGTGAGCTTTACACTACTCCATCCGACGCTTGGCATTGAGCATGGTGATCTTAGGCTTGTGTGCGGCTGCTCGGCCACGGAAACCCATTTCATGAAGCTCCAGACAAACAGTTATTGTGCTGATGTTGCTTCCAGAGGCAGTTTGGAACTCAGTACTGAGTGTTGCAACCGAGGACAGACGATTTTTATACCCTTCAACACTTGGCGGTCCCATTCTGTGAGCTTCTGTGGCCTACCACTAAACGGCTGAGACATTTTTGCTAAAAGATGTTTCCACTCCACAATAACAGCACTTACACTTGACCGGGGCAGCTCTAGCAGGGCAGAAACTTGACAAACTGACTTGTTGGAAAGGTGGCATCCTAAGACAGTGCCACGTTGAAAGTCACTGAGCTCTTCAGTAAGGCCATTCTACTGACAATGTTTGTCTATGGAGATTGCATGGCTGTGTGCTTGATTTTATACACCTGTCAGCAACGGGTGTGGCTGAAATAGAATCTACTAATTTAAAGAGTTGTCCACATACTTTTGTATATATAGTCTGGTTAATCAGTGTATTATATAGTGTAGTTAATCAGTGTAATATATAGTCTGGTTAATCAGTGTAATATATAGTGTAGTTAATCGGTGTAATATATAGTGTAATATATAGTGTAGTTAATCAGTTTAGTATATAGTGTAGATAATCAGTGTAATATATAATGTAGTTAATCAGTGTAATATATAGTGTAGTTAAGCAGTGTAATATAGAGTGTAGTTAATCAGTGTAATATATAGTGTAGTTAATCAGTGTAATATATAGTGTAGTTAACCAGTGTAATATATAGTGTAGTTAATCAGTGTAATATATACTGTAGTTAATCAGTGTAATATATAGTGTAGTTAATCAGTGTAATATATAGTGTAGTTAACCAGTGTAATATATAGTGTAGTTAACCAGTGTAATATATAGTGTAGTTAATCAGTGTAATATATAGTGTAGTTAACCAGTGTAATATATAGTGTAGTTAATCAGTGTAATATATAGTGTAGTTAATCAGTGTAATATATAGTGTAGTTAATCAGTGTAATATATAGTGTAATATATAGTGTAGTTAATCAGTGTAATATATAGTGTAGTTAATCAGTGTAATATATAGTGTGGTTAATCAGTGTAATATATAGTGTGGTTAATCAGTGTAATATATAGTGTGGTTAATCAGTGTAATATAAAGTGTAATATATAGTGTAGTTAATGAGTGTAATATATAGTGTAGTTAATATGTGTAATATATAGTGTGGTTAATCAGTGTAATATAAAGTGTAATATATAGTGTAGTTAATATGTGTAATATATAGTGTGGTTAATCAGTGTAATATAAAGTGTAATATATAGTGTAGTTAATCAGTGTAATATATAGTGTAGTTAATCAGTGTAATATATAGTGTAGTTAATATGTGTAATATATAGTGTGGTTAATCAGTGTAATATAAAGTGTAATATATAGTGTAGTTAATATGTGTAATATATAGTGTGGTTAATCAGTGTAATATAAAGTGTAATATATAGTGTAGTTAATCAGTGTAATATATAGTGTAGTTAATCAGTGTAATATAGTGTAGTTAATCAGTGTAATATATAGTGTAGTTAATATGTGTAATATATAGTGTGGTTAATCAGTGTAATATATAGTGTAATATATAGTGTAGTTAATCGGTGTAATATATAGTGTAGTTAATCAGTGTAATATATAGTGTAGTTAATCAGTGTAATATATAGTGTAGTTAATCAGTGTAATATATAGTGTAGTTAATCAGTGTAATATATAGTGTAGTTAATCAGTGTATTATATAGTGTAGTTAATCAGTGTAATATATAGTGTAGTTAATCAGTGTAATATATAGTGTAGTTAATCAGTGTAATATATAGTGTAGTTAATCAGTGTAATATATTGTGTAGTTAATAAGTGTAATATATAGTGTAGTTAATCAGTGTAATATATAGTGTAGTTAATAAGTGTAATATATAGTGTAATATATAGTGTAGTTAATCAGTGTAATATATAGTGAATATATCTTTTAAAGAAAGTGTTTTCACTTAAATAATCATTGAATCATGAGATTCATACAGTATATATTTTTTAAGGAAAGTTTTTTCACTTAAATCAATGAAATACATGCAGTTGTGCAACTCACCCCTCTCTCTTGTGACCTTGTCTGTAGACAGAAGATAAAACATGATGTATTATGGGTACTAGAACATGAAGACAGACTACATCCTCTCTATTCTGACCTCCTCTGTAGACAGAAGATAAAACATGATGCATTATGGGTACTCGAACATGAAGACAGGTACATACACAGACAGACAGACAGGAACATAGACAGACAGACAGACAGAAACATAAACAGACAGACAGACAGAAACATAGACAGACAGGAACACAGACAGACAGACAGACAGACAGGAACACAGACAGACAGACAGACAGACAGACAGACAGACAGACAGACAGACAGACAGACAGACAGACAGACAGACAGACAGACAGACAGACAGACAGACAGACAGACAGACAGGAACATAGATAGACAGACAGGAACATTGACATACAGGAACACAGACAGACAGACAGACAGACAGACAGACAGACAGACAGACAGACAGACAGACAGACAGACAGACAGACAGGAACACAGATAGACAGACAGGAACACAGACAGACAGAAAGACAGCCATACAGGAACATAGAAGGACAGACAGACAGAGAGACAGACAGAGAGACAGACAGACAGACAGACAGATAGACAGACAGACAGACAGACAGGAAAATAGACAGACAGACAGACATACATGAACATGGACAGACAGACAGGGAGGAACATATAGACAGACAGACAGGAACATGGACAGACAGACAGGAACATAGACAGACAGACAGACAGCAACATGGAACATAGACAGGCAGACAGGTACATAGACAGACAGACAGGTACATAGACAGACAGACAGGAAGACACACACACTACTTACTCAGGTCTCCTTGTAGTCCATCTGGTGTAAAAATTAAATAAAGATAGTGAGATAGTGATAATTAAATAATCATTGAATCATGAGATTTATACACTACATGACCAAAAGTATGTGGACACCTGCTCATTGAGCATCTCATTCCAAAATCATGGGCATTAATATGGAGTTGGTCCCCCTTTGCTGCTATAACAGCCTCCACTATTCTGGGAAGGCTTTCCACTAGATGATGGAACATTGCTGTGGGGACTTGCTTCCAATCAGCCACAAGAGCATTAGTGAGGTCTCCCTCTCTCTCTTCTCTCAGAGGACCTGAGCCCTAGGACCATGCCTCAGGACTACCTGGCCTGATGACTCCTTGCTGTCCCCAGTCCATCTGGTTGTGCTGCTGCTCCAGTTTCAACTGTTCTGCCTGCGGCTATGGAACCCTGACCTGTTCACCGGACGTGCTACCTGTCCCAGACCTGCTGGTTTCAACTCAAAAGAGACAGCAGGAGCGGTAGAGATACTCTTAATGATCGGCTATGAAAAGCCAACTGACATTTACTCCTGAGGTGCTGACCTCTACAACCACTGTGATAATTATTATTTGACCCTGCTGGTCATTTATGAACATTTGAACATCTTGGCCATGTTCTGTTATAATCTCCACCCGGCACAGCCAGAAGAGGACTGGTCACCCCTCAGAGCCTGGTTCATCTGGTCTACCCAGTACAGCCAGAAGAGGACTGGTCACCCCTCAGAGCCTGGTTCATCTGGTCTACCCAGTACAGCCAGTAGAGGACTGGTCACCCCTCAGAGCCTGGTTCCTCTGGTCTACCCAGTACAGCCAGTAGAGGACTGGTCACCCCTCAGAGCCTGGTTCCTCTCTACCCAGTACAGTCAGTAGAGGACTGGTCACCCCTCAGAGCCTGGTTCCTCTGGTCTACACAGTACAGCCAGTAGAGGACTGGTCACCCCTCAGAGCCTAGTTCCTCTGGTCTACCCAGTACAGCCAGTAGAGGACTGGTCACCCCTCAGAGCCTGGGTCCTCTCTACCCAGTACAGTCAGTAGAGGACTGGTCACCCCTCAGAGCCTGGTTCCTCTGGTCTACCCAGTACAGCCAGAAGAGGACTGGTCACCCCTCAGAGCCTGGTTCCTCTGGTCTACCCAGTACAGTCAGTAGAGGACAGGTCACATCTCAGAGCCTGGTTCCTCTGATCTACCCAGGACAGCCAGTAGAGGACTGGTCACCCCTCAGAGCCTGGTTCCTCTGGTCTACCCAGTACAGCCAGTAGAGGACTGGTCACCCCTCAGAGCCTGGTTCCTCTGGTGTACCCAGTACAGCCAGTAGAGGACTGGTCACCCCTCAGAGCCTGGTTCCTCTCTACCCAGTACAGCCAGTAGAGGACTGGTCACCCCTCAGAACCTGGTTCCTCTCTACCCATTACAGCCAGTAGAGTACTGGTCACCCCTCAGAACCTGGTTCCTCTGGTCTACCCAGCACAGCAAGTAGTGGACTGGTCACCCCTCAGAGCCTGGTTCCTCTCTACCCAGTACAGCCAGTAGAAGACTGGCCACCCCTCAGAGCCTGGTTCCTCTGGTCTACCCAGTACAGCCAGTAGAGGACTGGCCACCCCTCAGAGCCTGGTTCCTCTGGTCTACCCAGTACAGCCAGTAGAGGACTGGTCACCCCTCAGAGCCTGGTTCCTCTGGTCTACCCAGTACAGCCTGTAGAGGACTGGTCACCCCTCATAGCCTGGTTCCTCTCTACCCAGTACAGCCAGTAGAGGATTGGTCACCCCTCAGAGCCTGGTTCCTCTGGTCTACCCAGTACAGCCAGTAGAGGACTGGTCACCCCTCAGAGCCTGGTTCCTCTGGTCTACCCAGTACAGCCAGAAGAGGACTGGTCACCCCTCAGAGCCTGGTTCATCTGGTCTACCCAGTACAGCCAGTAGAGGACTGGTCACCCCTCAGAGCCTGGTTCCTCTGGTCTACCCAGTACAGCCAGTAGAGGACTGGTCACCCCTCAGAGCCTGGTTCCTCTCTACCCAGTACAGTCAGTAGAGGACTGGTCACCCCTCAGAGCCTGGTTCATCTGGTCTACACAGTACAGCCAGTAGAGGACTGGTCACCCCTCAGAGCCTAGTTCCTCTGGTCTACCCAGTACAGCCAGTAGAGGACTGGTCACCCCTCAGAGCCTGGGTCCTCTCTACCCAGTACAGTCAGTAGAGGACTGGTCACCCCTCAGAGCCTGGTTCCTCTGGTCTACCCAGTACAGCCAGAAGAGGACTGGTCACCCCTCAGAGCCTGGTTCCTCTGGTCTACCCAGTACAGTCAGTAGAGGACAGGTCACATCTCAGAGCCTGGTTCCTCTGATCTACCCAGGACAGCCAGTAGAGGACTGGTCACCCCTCAGAGCCTGGTTCCTCTGGTCTACCCAGTACAGCCAGTAGAGGACTGGTCACCCCTCAGAGCCTGGTTCCTCTGGTGTACCCAGTACAGCCAGTAGAGGACTGGTCACCCCTCAGAGCCTGGTTCCTCTCTACCCAGTACAGCCAGTAGAGGACTGGTCACCCCTCAGAACCTGGTTCCTCTCTACCCATTACAGCCAGTAGAGTACTGGTCACCCCTCAGAACCTGGTTCCTCTGGTCTACCCAGCACAGCAAGTAGTGGACTGGTCACCCCTCAGAGCCTGGTTCCTCTCTACCCAGTACAGCCAGTAGAAGACTGGCCACCCCTCAGAGCCTGGTTCCTCTGGTCTACCCAGTACAGCCAGTAGAGGACTGGCCACCCCTCAGAGCCTGGTTCCTCTGGTCTACCCAGTACAGCCAGTAGAGGACTGGTCACCCCTCAGAGCCTGGTTCCTCTGGTCTACCCAGTACAGCCTGTAGAGGACTGGTCACCCCTCATAGCCTGGTTCCTCTCTACCCAGTACAGCCAGTAGAGGATTGGTCACCCCTCAGAGCCTGGTTCCTCTGGTCTACCCAGTACAGCCAGTAGAGGACTGGTCACCCCTCAGAGCCTGGTTCCTCTGGTCTAACCAGTACAGCCAATAGAGGACTGGTCACCCCTCAGAGCCTGGTTCCTCTGGTCTACCCAGTACAGCCAGTAGAGGACTGGTCACCCCTCAGAGGATGGTTCATCTGGTCTACCAAGTACAGCCAGTAGAGGACTTGTCACCCCGCAGAGCCTGGTTCCTCTGGTCTACCCAGTACAGCCAGTAGAGGACTGGTCACCCCTCAGAGCCTAGTTCCTCTGGTCTACCCAGTACAGCCAGTAGAGGACTGGTCACCCCTCAGAGCCTGGTTCCTCTGGTCTACCCAGTACAGTCAGTAGAGGACTGGTCACCCCTCAGAGCCTGGTTCCTCTCTACCCAGTACAGCCAGTAGAGGACTGGTCACCCCTCAGAGCCTGGTTCCTCTGGTCTACCCAGTACAGCCAGTAGAGGACTGGTCACCCCTCAGACCCTGGTTCATCTGGTCTACCCAGTACAGCCAGTAGAGGACTGGCCACACCTCAGAGCCTGGTTCATCTGGTCTACCCAGTACAGCCAGTAGAGGACTGGCTCTGACGATTTTTTCCTAGCCACCGTGCTTCTACATCTGCATTGCTTGATGTTTGGGGTTTTATGCTGGGTTTCTGTACAGCACTTTGTGACATCGGCTGATGTAAAAAGGGCTTCATAAATACATTTGATTGATCAATTGATGCTGGGCGATTAGGCCTGGCTCGCAGTCGGCGTTACAATTCATCCCAAAGGTGTTCGATGGGGTTGAGGTCAGGGCTCTGTGCAGGCCAGTCAAGTTCTTCCACTCCGATCTCAACAAACAATTTCTGTATGGACCTCGCTTTGTGCACGCGGACATTGTCATGCTGAAACAGGAAAGGTCCTTCCCCAAACTGTCTCCACAAATTTGGAAGCACAGAATCGTCTAGAATGTCATTGTATCCTGTAAGGTTTAGATTTCCCTTCACTGAAACTAAGGGGCCCGAACCATGAAAAACAAGCCCCAGACCATTATTCCTCCTCCACCAAACTTTACACTTGGCACTATGCATTGGGGCAGGTAGTGTTCTCCTGGCATCCGCCAAACCCAGATTCATCTGTCAGACTGCCAGATGGTGAAGCGTGATTCATCACTCCTGACAACGTATTTCCACTAGGACTGTATTTCCAGGACTGGTCTGAAGGTAACCTGGTATAAATTAATAGAGTCTAATGGACAGTATATGGGTCATTACTAGTTATATCCTGATCTAATACAGGACTGGTCTGAAGGTAACCTGGTATAAATTAATAGAGTCTAATGGACAGTATATGGGTCATTACTAGTTATATCCTGATCTAATACAGGACTGGTCTGAAGGTAACCTGGTATAAATGAATAGAGTCTAATGGACAGTATATGGGTCATTACTAGTTATATCCTGATCTAATACAGGACTGGTCTGAAGGTAACCTGGTATAAATGAATAGAGTCTAATGGACAGTATATGGGTCATTGCTAGTTATATCCTGATCTAATACAGGACTGGTCTGAAGGTAACCTGGTATAAATGAATAGAGTCTAATGGACAGTATATGGGTCATTCCTAGTTATATCCTGATCTAATACAGGACTGGTCTGAAGGTAACCTGGTATAAATGAATAGAGTCTAATGGACAGTATATGGGTCATTACTAGTTATATCCTGATCTTTCTAATACAGTGCATTCAGAAAGTGACTTTTTCCACATTTTGTTACACAAAAAATAAATCTCAACCTAAACACAATACCCCATAATGACATCACAATACCCCATAATGACATCACAATACCCCATAATGACATCACAGTACCCCATAACAACACAGCAAAAACAGGTATTTAGAAATGTTTGAAAATTAATAAAAAAATATGTAAACTGAAATCTCACACTTGTTTAGTGATGAGACATCAAGGACCAGTCAGAGATCAAGGACCAGTCAGAGATCAAGGACCAGTCAGAGATCAAGGACCAGTCAGAGATCAAGGACCAGTCAGACATCAAGGACCAGTCAGACATCAAGGACCAGTCAGACATCAAGGACCAGTCAGACATCAAGGACCAGTCAGACATCAAGGACCAGTCAGAAATCAAGGACCAGTCAGACATCAAGGAGACATCAAGGACCAGTCAGACATCAAGGACCAGTCAGAGATCAAGGACCAGTCAGAGATCAAGGACCAGTCAGAGATCAAGGACCAGTCAGAGATCAAGGACCAGTCAGAGATCAAGGACCAGTCAGAGATCAAGGACCAGTCAGAGATCAAGGACCAGTCAGAGATCAAGGACCAGTCAGAGATCAAGGACCAGTCAGACATCAAGGACAAGTCAGACATCAAGGACCAGTCAGAGATCAAGGACCAGTCAGAGATCAAGGACCAGTCAGAGATCAAGGACCAGTCAGAGATCAAGGACCAGTCAGAGATCAAGGACCAGTCAGAGATCAATGACCAGTCAGAGATCAAGGACCAGTCAGAGATCAAGGACCAGTCAGAGATCAAGGACCAGTCAGAGATCAAGGACCAGTCAGAGATCAAGGACCAGTCAGAAATCAAGGTTAAACTCACCTTCAGTATGTTTAATATCTCTGACTGGACTCTTAATGATGAGACATCAAGGACCAGTCAGACATCAAGGTTAAACTCACCTGTATGTTTTCTCCACTTGTAGACACCAGCTGAAGCTGCAAGAACTGCAACTGCTGCTATTGACAGACCAACAATCAACCCTACTTGTGATTTAGGAAACACGTCATCTGAAACAGAGAAGTCATGTCAAACCATTACAACACTACATATATACTGTACAGGAAGTAAAGCATCATTTATAAATACTACTGAACAGACCAATAAGGTCATCCCCTAGGAAACCGTCCTCCACTAACTAGTCTAACTAACTAGGGGTCTCAGGTATTTGGGTTAACCAATGAAGACCTCACCTGGGACATGAATCTCTGTCTCCTTCAGGTGGTTGATCTCCGTCTGGTGAACTCTACAGGTGAACCTGTTGGTGTCAGTCTTGTTCACAGTGGCATGTTGTGTCACAGCGTAGAGGTCCTCTGAGTCCCTGTGTCTCTCTGGAGGTCCATCAGCAGGGAGGATGGTTCCAGAACTGTCCAGCCACTCCATCACAGGTTCAGGAAACCAGCCTCCAGACTCACACTTCAGGACCACCCCCCAGCCTTTGGTTCCATCAATAGAGATCACTGGCTGAGATACAGCACCTACACAGATACAAGATAAAACAGAGATCACTGGCTGAGATACAGCACCTACAGATACAAGATAAAACAGAGATCACTGGCTGAGATACAGCACCTACACAGATACAAGATAAAACAGAGATCACTGGCTGAGATACAGCACCTACACAGATACAAGATAAAACAGAGATCACTGGCTGAGATACAGCACCTACACAGATACAAGATAAAACAGAGATCACTGGCTGAGATACAGCACCTACACAGATACAAGATAAAACAGAGATCACTGGCTGAGATACAGCACCTACACAGATACAAGATAAAACAGAGATCACTGGCTGGGATACAGAAACAAGATAAAAGTGCAGTGAAAAAGTTTTTTTTCTGATGGTTT